>NC_092044.1:86058722-86358722 GCF_003086295.3 Arachis hypogaea | reverse complement strand
ACTATAAATACCCGAAGAGATTGGGCAAGAAGTCTGGATGATGCTCTGTGGGCATACAGAACCGCATTCAAAATTCCTATAGGAACCTCTCCATGCCAGCTTATGTATGGAAAAGCTTGTCACCTGCCAGTAGAGTTGGAACACAAGGTCTACTGGACAACCAGGTTCCTAAACCTTGATGCTAAGGTAGATGGAGAGAAGAGATTACTCCAATTGAATGAGCTAGAGGAGTTTAGACTCAATGCTTTCGAAAATGCTAAAATTTACAAAGAGAAAGCAAAAAGGTGGCATGACAGAAAGTTGTCATCTAGAGTCTTTGAGTCAGGACAGAAGGTTCTGCTATTTAACTCTAGGCTCAGATTATTCCCTGGAAAACTGAAATCCCGGTGGAAGGGACCATATGTGATTATAAGTGTGTCATAATATGGATATGTAGAGCTTCAGGATATTGACTCTGACAAAAAGTTCGTTGTTAATGGGCAGAGAGTCAAACATTATCTTGAAGGCAATGTTGAGCAAGAATGCTCAAGACTGAGACTAGATTGAAGCTCAGTAAAGTCCAGCTAAAGACAGTAAAGAAGCGCTTGCTGGGAGGCAACCCAGCCGTTAGCAAATGTATTGTTAGTCAAATAATAATTATACGAGTTTAATATAGTTTATTTTTAAGGTTTATGGTCAATTGCAGAGGTTTACAGAGTAACAGAGAAGCCAGTGGAAAAGAAGCTTACTCGCGTTTAAATGCCAGTAAAGGTAGTAAACTGGGCGTCAAACGCCAGAATGGCTACCATTCTGGGCGTTTAACGCCCTTAAAGGTACCATTTTTTCGTTAAACGCCAGAATGGGCAGCATTCTGGGCGTTTAACGCCAGAATGAGCAACCTCCTGGGCGTTCAGAAAAATGGCCAGTGACAAAGAATTTCTGGCATTTAACGCCTAGCCAGGTAGCAGATGGGCGTTAAACGCCAGAATGGATACCATTCTGGGCGTTTAATGCCAGAACAACCAAGGGGAGAAAATTTTATTCTCAATTCAATTTTTTTTATTTTCATATTTTTATTCATAATTTTCTGCATAAACATGTTACAAATATTCATCTTTCAATTGCCAATTTCAAAAATTATTAATCTTATAAATTTTTCTTAATTCTTTTTCAATCCTTTTCAATTCTTTTTCAAAAACGTTTTTTTAAATCCATTCTGGGCGTTTAACGCTAGAACAACCAAGGGGAGGAAATTTTACTTTCAATTCAATTTTTTTTTAATTTTCATATTTTCATTCATAATTTTCTGCATAAAAATGTTACAAATTTTCATCTTTCAATTGCCAATTTCAAAAATTATTAATCTTATAAACTTTTCTTAATTCTTTTTCAATCCTTTTCAATTCTTTTTCAAAAACTTTTTTTTAAATCTCATTTATCTTTCCAAATCTTTTTAAATCATCCATATTATCTTTTATTTTTTAAATGCATCAACAAAAATTTAGATTTCAATTCCTCATATCTTTTTCATATCTTTCAAATTTTTATGCCTATCTTTTTCATATCATGTTTATCTTTTATCAATCATATCTTTTTTTTTCAAAAATTTCGAACCCAGTCCCCCCTCCCTTTTAAATGCATGTTCGGCCTCCCCCTTGAGCCATCTTTCGAATCCTTCTCCCCCTCTATTCCTTTTCTTTCTTTTCTTTTGCTTGAGGATAAGCAAAGCTCTAAGTTTGGTGTGTTTTTCCATGATCACTGACCAAGATCATGGCTCCTAAAGGAAAATAAACCACTCCAAGAGGCAAGAAAGAAAACAATCCAAAACCACAATGGATACATGAGAGGTTCTGCACCAAAGAACATGCAGACCATTACTTCAAAATTGTGGGCAGAAGATCAATGATCCCGGAAGTTAAATTCGATCTGATAGAAGACGAATATCCGAAGATCCAAGAATAGATTCGAAACAGAGGCTAGGAAGTCCTAGCTAATCTTGAGGTACTTATGGGAAGAAACATGGTCCACGAATTCTATGCAAATCTGTGGCTGACAGATAAGAAAAGATTATAGGGAGCTGCCTTCCACACCTTTCGGACTATGGTCAGAGGGAAGATTATTTACTTCCACCTTGATAAAGTGGGAGAAGTCCTTAAACTTCCTCAACTACAAGATGATCCATAATCTTTTAATAGGAGAATGGTGGTGCACGAAATTGCAATCACACTTTTGCAACCCCGCACAACTAACCAGCAAGTGCACTGAGTCGTCCAAGTAATACCTTGCGTGAGCAAGGGTCGATCCCACGGAGATTGTCGGCTTGAAGCAAGCTATGGTTATCTTGTAAATCTTAGTCAGGATGTCAGAAATTATCAGGATTGATTGTGAAAAGCAAAAGAACATGAAATGATTACTTGTTTTGCAGTAATGGAGAATAGGTTGAGGTTTGGAGATGCTCCATCTTCTGAATCTCTGCTTTCCTACTGTCTTCTTCTTCGAACACGCAAGTCTCCTTCCATGGCAAGCTGTATGTAGGGTTTCACCATTGTCAATGGCTACCTCCCATCCTCTCAGTGAAAACGATTGCATATGCTCTGTCACAGCACGCGGAATTCATCTGTCGGTTCTCGGTCAGGCCGGAATAGAATCCAGTGATTCTTTTGCGTCTGTCACTAACGCCCCGCCTGCTAGGAGTTTGAAGCTCGTCACAGTCACTCAATCATTGAATCCTACTCAGAATACCACAGACAAGGTTTAGACCTTCCGGATTCTCTTGAATGCCGCCATCAGTTCTAGCTTATACCACGAAGATTCCGATTAAAGAATCCAAGAGATAACTACTTAATCTAAGGTAGAACGGAGGTGGTTATCAGGCACACGTTCATAGTTGAGAATGATGATGATTGTCACGGATCATCACATTCATCCGGGTTAAGAACAAGTATTATCTTAGAATGGAAGCAAGCATGATTGAATGAGAAACAGTAGTAATTGCATTAATCCATCAAGACACAGCAGAGCTCCTCACCCCCAACCATGGGGTTTAGAGACTCATGCCATGGAAAGTACACAAAGAAAGGTGTGAAGTGTCATGAGGTACAGATACAATGTCAAAAGATCCTATTAATAGTAAACTAGTAACCTAGGGTATACAGAAATGAGTAAATGACGTAAAAATCCACTTCCGGGCCCACTTGGTGTGTGCTTGGGTTGAGCAATGAAGCATTTTCGTGTAGAGACCTTTTTTGGAGTTAAACGCCAGCTTTTATGCCAGTTTGGGCGTTTAACTCCAAGTTTTATGCCAGTTCCGGCGTTTAACGCTGGAATTTCTGAGGCTGATTTGCCATGCCGGTTTGGGCCATCAAATCTTGGGCAAAGTATGGACTATCATATATTGCTGGAAAGCCCAGGATGTCTACTTTCTAACGCCGTTGAGAGCGCGCCAATTGGGCTTCTGTAGCTCCAGAAAATCCACTTCGAGTGCAGGGAGGTCAGAATCCAACAGCATCTGCAGTCCTTTTTGGTCTCGGAATCAGATTTTTGCTCAGGACCCTCAATTTCATCCAGAAAATACCTGAAATCACAGAAAAACACACAAATTCATAGTAAAGTCCAGAAAAGTGAATTTTAGCTAAAAACTAATAAAAATATACTAAAAACTAACTAGATTATACCAAAAACATACTAAAAACAATGCCAAAAAGCGTATAAATTATCCGCTCATCACAACACCAAACTTAAATTGTTGCTTGTCCCCAAGCAACTGAAAATCAAAATAGGATAAAAAGAAGAGAATATACTATAGACTCCAAAATATCAAGGAAACATAGCTCCAATTAGATGAGCGGGACTAGTAGCTTTTTGCCTCCGAACAGTTTTGGCACCTCACTCTATCCTTTGAGGTTTCAGAATGATTGGCATCTATAAGAACTCAGAACTCAGATAGTGTTATTGATTCTCTTAGTTGAGTATAATGATTCTTGAACATAGCTAGTGTATGAGTCTTGGCTGTGGCCCAAAGCACTCTGTCTTCCAGTATTACCACCGGATACATACATGCCACAGACACATAATTGGGTGAACCTTTTCAGATTGTGACTCAGCTTTGCTAGAGTCCCCAATTAGAGGTGTCCAGGGTTCTTAAGCACACTCTTGTTGCCTTGGATCACAACTTTATTTCTTTCTTTTTCTTCTCTCTTTTTTTCTTTCGAAATTTTTTTTTTCACTGCTTTTTTTTTCTTGCTTCAAGAATCAATCTAATGATTTTTTAGATCCTCAATAACAATTCTCTTTTTCCTCATTCTTTCAAGAGCCAACAATTTTAACATTCTCAAAACAACAAATTCAGGAGACATATGCACTGTTCAAGCATTCATTCAAAAAACAAAAAGTATTGTCACCACATCAAGCTAATTCAACTAGTTTCAAGGATAAATTTCGAAATCCTGTACTTCTTGTTCTTTTGTGATTAAAGCATTTTTCATTTAAGAGAGGTGATAGATTCATAGGACATTCATAGCTTTAAGGCATAGAATTTCAATTTTATTAACTATGAATTAAGAACAAGACTCAAAAATAGATATAAGACTAAAAAAAATAAAAATAGAAAACAAAATAAAAGAAAAAGAAAACGCAAGAACATAGGCTCCTAATGATAGAGATTTTCACAGAGTTAGGACTCAACAACCTTGATTTTGAGAAGTGGATGCTCCCTCAGCTTGAGAGGAGAGCTTTTGGCGTTTCAACTCTTGGAGTTCACGCCCCTGCTTCTCTTGTTCCTTCAGCAATTTGCAGAGCATGCAGTTTTGATTCTGCTGTTCTTCCTTCAGTTGCTCCATAGTCTCTTGCAACTTGGTGATAGATGCTTCTAGGTTGGTCCAGTAGTCAATTCTTGGGAATTCAGGGAGGAATTCCTGCGCCCTCCTCTTGATAGAGTTGTCTTGCACTTGTCCTTCCATTGACTTCTTGGTGATTGGGTGTTCAATGGGTATGAACTCATCTACTCCCATCTTCACCCCAGCCTCTTTACAGAGCAAGGAGATCAGGCTTGGATAAGCCAATTTGGCTTCAGTGGAATTCTTATTTGCAATTGTGTAGATCTCACAAGCAATCACATGATGGACCTCCACTTCTTTTCCAAGCATAATGCAATGAATCATCACTGCTCTCTTGATGGTGACCTCAGAACGGTTGCTAGTGGGCAATATGGAACGCCCAATAAAGTCTAGCCAACCTCTTGCAATTGGTTTGAGGTCTCCCCTCTTGAGTTGGTTTGGGACACCCTTTGAATTGGTTATCCACTTAGTCCCAGGGAGGCATATATCCTCTAGAACTTGATCCAACCCTTTATCTACTCTCACCATCCTCCTATTGAAGGAATCAGGATCATCTTGCAGTTGAGGTAGTTTGAAGATTTCTCTTATTTTGTCCAGATGGAAGTACATAACTTTCCCTCTGACCATGGTTCTGTAGGTATGGTAAGCAGTTCCAGTCATTCTTTGCTTATCTGTTAGCCACAGATTAGAGTAGAATTCCTGAACCATGTTCCTTCCAACCTTTATTTCAGGATTGGTCAGAACTTCCCATCCTCTGTTTCAAATTTGCTCTTGGATCTCCAGATATTCATCTTCTTTCAGGTCAAATTTAACTTCCGGGATCACTGACCTCAGACCCATTATTTTGTGATAATGGTCTTCATGTTCTTTGGTTAAGAACTTCTCTTGATTCCAAAGATTCTTTGGATTATTCTCTTTCTTTCCTCTTAAATTGGTTTGTTTTCCTTTAGGAGCCATGATCTTGATGAATCTTGGCTTAGTGATCATGGAAAAGTACACCAAACTTAGAGGTTTGCTTGTCCTCAAGCAAAAAAGAAAAGAAAGAAGAGAATAGAGAGAGAGAAAGAGGAAATTCGAATGGTGTGGGGAATGAGGGGTGGCAAACGTTTATTTATAGAGTGGGGGGGAGAGATTTTCGAAAAAAAAGAAAAATTTGAAAGGAGATTTGAGGAGATATGGAAAGAAATTGAAAGAAGGGTGAGTTTTTGAACAAAATTTGGGAATGATTTGAAGAATGATTTTAAATTTTTGAAAATTTGAAAGTGAATAATGAGAGATTGAAATGTATTTTTGTAGAAAAATATGGGTGAGAAAAGGAAGGTTTGAAAAAATCTAATTTGAAAACAAAATTGTGGTCCCCCCACCTTTCTGGCGTTAAACGCCCAGAATGGCACCCATTCTGGCGTTTAACGCCCATTTGGTGCCCCTTTTGGGCGTTTAACGCCCAGCCAGGTGCCCTGGCTGGCGTTAAACGCCAGAAATCCTTTATCACTGGGCGTTTTTCTGAACGCCCAGGATGCTGCATACCTGGCGTTAAACGCCCAGAATGGTGCCCATTCTGGCGTTTAACGCCCAAAATGGCACCATTCCTGGCGTTAAACGCCCAGAATGGCACACATTCTGGCGTTTAACGCCCAAAATGCCCCTTACTGGCGTTTTTTCGCCAGTAAGCTCTTTTTCTCTGCTTTTTGAGCTGAATCCTTCTGTAACTCTGTGAATTCCTTCATTTTTGATACTTGCCTCTGTAAGAACAATTCATACAACTTCCTAATGACTGGGTTGCCTCCCAGCAAGCGCTTCTTTACTGTCTTTAGCTGGACTTTTACTGAGAATCACTCAAGTCTCAGTTTTGAGCATTCCTGCTCAAAATTGCCTTCAAGATCATGTTTGATTCTCTGTCCATTAACAATGAACTTTTTGTCAGAATCAATATCCTGAAGCTCAACATATCCATATGGTGACACTCCTGTAATCACATACGGACCCCTCCACCGGGATTTGAGTTTTCCTGGAAACAGTCTAAGCCTAGAGTTGAAGAGCAGGACTTTTTGTCCTGGCTCAAAGACTCTGGTTGACAACTTCTTGTCATGCCATTTCTTTGCCTTTTCCTTATAAATTTTTGCATTTTCAAAGGCATTGAGTCTGAACTCCTCTAGCTCATTTAGCTGGAGCAGTCTTTTTTCACCAGCTAACTGTGCATCCATGTTTAGGAATCTGGTTGCCCAGTAGGCCTTATGTTCCAGTTCCACAGGCAAATGACAGGCCTTCCCATACACCAGTTGGTATGGAGAGGTTCCTATAGGAGTCTTGAATGCTGTTCTGTATGCCCACAGAGCATCATCCAAGCTCTTTGCCCAATCCTTTCTTCGGGCTATCACAGTCTGTTCCAGGATTCTCTTTAGTTCTCTGTTAGAGACTTCAGCTTGCCCATTTGTCTGTGGATGATACAGAGTTGCCACTTTGTGGCTAATTCCATATCTAACCATAGCAGAGTATAGCTGTTTGTTACAGAAATGAGTGCCTCCGTCACTGATTAATACTCTGGGAACACCAAATCTGCTGAAGATGTTTTTCTGGAGGAATTTCAGCACGGTCTTGGTATCATTAGTGGGTGTAGCAATTGCTTCTACCCACTTAGATACATAGTCCACTGCCACCAGAATGTAAGTGTTTGAGTATGATGGTGGGAATGGTCCCATGAAGTCAATTCCCCATACATCAAACAATTCTATCTCTAATATCCCTTGTTGAGGCATGGCATATCCATGAGGCAAGTTGCCAGCTCTTTGGCAACTGTCACAGTTACGCACAAACTCTCGGGAATCTTTATAGAGAGTAGGCCAGTAGAAGCCACATTGGAGGACTTTAGTGGCTGTTCGCTCACTTCCAAAATGTCCTCCATACTGTGATCCATGGCAATGCCATAGGATCCTTTGTGCTTCTTCTCTGGGTACACATCTGCGGATCACTCCGTCAGCACATCTCTTAAAGAGATATGGTTCATCCCAGAGGTAGTACTTGGCATCTGAAATTAATTTCTTTCTCTGCACGTAGCTGTACTCTTTGGGTATGAACCTCACAACTTTATAATTTGCAATATCTGCAAACCATGGAGCTTCCTGAATGGCAAAGAGTTGCTCATCTGGGAAAGTCTCAGAGATCTCAGTAGAAGGGAGGGACGCCCCAGCTACTGGTTCTATTCGGGACAGATGATCAGCTACTTGGTTCTCTGTCCCTTTTCTGTCTCTTATTTCTATATCAAACTCTTGCAGAAGCAACACCCATCTTATGAGCCTGGGTTTTGAATCCTGCGTTGTGAGTAAGTATTTAAGAGCAGCATGGTCAGTGTACACAACCACTTTGGACCCCACTAGATAGGATCTAAACTTGTCAATGGCATAGACCACTGCAAGTAACTCTTTTTCTGTGATTGTGTAGTTCTTCTGTGCGTCATTTAGAACACGGCTGGCATAGTAAATGACGTGCAGAAGCTTGTTATGCCTCTGTCCCAACACTGCACCAATGGCATGGTCACTGGCATCACACATTAATTCAAATGGCAATGTCCAATCTGGTGCAGAGATGACTGGTGCTGTGACCAGCTTAGCTTTCAGGGTCTCAAATGCTTGCAGACACTGTGTGTCAAACACAAATGGTGTGTCTGTAGCTAACAGGTTACTCAGAGGTTTTGCAATTTTTGAAAAATCCTTTATAAACCTTCTGTAGAATCCTGCATGCCCCAGAAAACTTCTGATTGCCTTAACATTGGCAGGTGGTGGTAATTTTTCAATTACCTCTACCTTTGCCTTATCCACTTCTATCCCCCTGCTTGAAATTTTGTGCCCAAGGACACTCCCTTCAGTCACCATAAAGTGACATTTCTCCCAGTTTAAAACCAGGTTAGTCTCTTGGCACCTTTTCAGGACAAGGGCTAGGTGATTAAGACAGGAGCTGAATGAGTCTCCATATACTGAGAAGTCATCCATGAAGACTTCCAGAAATCTCTCTACCATATCTGAGAAGATAGAGAGCATGCACCTCTGAAAGGTTGCAGGTGCATTGCACAGACCAAAAGGCATCCTCCTATAGGCAAACACGCCAGAAGGGCAAGTGAATGCTGTTTTCTCTTGGTCCTGAGGATCTACTGCAATTTGGTTGTAGCCTGAATAGCCATCCAAAAAGCAGTAATAATCATGGCCAGCTAGTCTTTCTAGCATTTGGTCTATGAATGGTAAAGGAAAATGATCCTTTCTGGTGGCTGTATTGAGCCTTCTGTAGTCAATACACATGCGCCACCCTGTGACTGTCCTTGTAGGAACCAGTTCATTTTTTTTCATTATGAACCACTGTCATGCCTCCCTTTTTGGGAACAACTTGGACAGGGCTCACCCAGGGGCTATCAGAAATAGGATAAATAATCCCAGCCTCTAGTAATTTAGTGACCTCTTTCTGCACCACCTCCTTCATGGCAGGATTTAGCCTCCTCTGTGGTTGGACCACTGGTTTGGCATTATCCTCCAATAGGATCTTGTGCATGCATCTAGCTGGGCTAATGCCCTTAAGATCACTTATAGACCACCCAAGAGCTGTCTTGTGTGTCTTTAGCACTTGAATCAGTGCTTCCTCTTCCTGTGAATCTAAAGCAGAGCTTATAATCACTGGAAAAGTTTCACCCCTTCCCAGAAATGCATATTTCAGGGATGGTGGTAGTGGTTTGAGTTCAGGTTTGGGAGGCTTATCCTCCTCCTGAGGAATTTTCGAAAATTCCTTTGCTTCCTCTAGTTCTTCCTGATCAGGTTGAGCATCTTTGAAGATGTCCTCAAGCTCTGATTCTAGGCTCTCAGCCATATTGATCTCTTCTACCAGAGAGTCAATAATGTCAGCGCCCATGCAGTCATTTGGTGTGTCTGGATGCTGCATGGCTTTTACAGCATTCAACTTGAACTCATCCTCATTGACCCTCAAGGTTACTTCCCCTTTTTGTACATCAATGAGAGTTCGTCCAGTTGCTAGGAAAGGTCTTCCTAGAATGAGAGTTGCACTCTTGTGCTCCTCCATTTCCAGCACCACAAAGTCAGTTGGAAAGGCAAATGGCCCAACCTTGACAATCATGTCCTCAATTATGCCTGATGGGTGTTTAATGGAGCCATCAGCAAGTTGGAGGCATATCCGGGTTGGTTTGACTTCTCCAGTCATCCCAAGCTTTCTGATAGTGGATGCAGGTATTAGATTGATGCTTGCTCCAAGATCACATAGGGCTGTCTTGGTGCAAGCACCTTCTAATGTGCATGGTATCATAAAGCTTCCTGGATCTTGAAGCTTTTCTGGTAAGCTCTTTAATATGACTGCACTGCATTCTTCAGTGAGAAAAACTTTTTCAGTTTCTCTCCAATCCTTCTTATGACTTAAGATTTCTTTCATGAACTTAGCATAAGAAGGTATTTGCTCAAGTGCCTCTGCAAACGGAATCTTTATTTCAAGAGTCCTTAGATAGTCTGCAAAGCGGGCAAATTGCTTATCCTGCTCCGCTTGGCGGAGTTTCTGAGGATAAGGCATCTTGGCTTTATATTCTTCAACCTTAGATGCTGCAGGTTTATTCCTTACAGAAGTGGTTGAAGAAGCCTTGTTAGAGGGATTACTGTCAGCACTCTCAGGTGTCTGACCTTCCCTTGGCGTTTGAACGCCAGGATTGGGTGGAAAATGGGCGTTTAACGCCAACTTTTCCCCCTTTTCTGGCGTTTGAACGCCAGAACTGGGCAAGGAATGGGCGTTTAACGCCAGCTTTCCTTCCCTTTCTAGCGTTTGAACGCCAATAATATTCCTCTCTGGGCTCTTACTGTCCTCAGAGGGATTTTGCACAGTGGTTTGGTTGTCCTCTGTCAATTGTTCCTTGTTTGGCTTTTTGCTCTTCTGAGCAGAGGTATTCAGTGTCTTCCCACTCCTCAGTTGAACTGCTTGACATTCCTCTTTTATCTGTTTAGATATTTGCTGTTTTGCTTGATTCAACTGCAGTTCTATGCTCTTGTTAGCAACTTTAGTTTCATGAAGCATCTCTTTAAAGTCTGCTAACTGTTCTGTCATCAGGAGCAATTGTTGATTAAGCTCAATTATCTGTTCTTGAGGACTAGGGTCAGTGATTACTGCCATGACTTTCTCTTTTGGGGAGAACTCATTGCTAGAGTACAAATATTGGTTTCTAGCAACAGTGTCTATAAGCTCTTGAGCTTCTTCAACTGTCTTCCTCATGTGTATAGATCCACCAGCTGAGTGGTCTAAAGACATCTGAGCTTTTTCTGTAAGCCCATAGTAGAAAATGTCTAACTGTACCCACTCTGAAAACATTTCAGAGGGACATTTCCTGAGCATACCTCTATACCTCTCCCAGGCATTATAAAGGGATTCATTATCCTCTTGTTTAAAGCCTTGGATGTCCAGCCTTAGCTGTGTCATCCTCTTTGGAGGGTAAAAGTGATTTAGGAATTTGTCTGACAATTGTTTCCATGTCTTTATGCTTGCTGTAGGTTGGTTATTTAACCACCTTTTAGCTTGATCCTTTACAGCAAATGGAAACAGTAATAGTCTGTAGACATCCTGATCTACCTCTTTATCATATACTGTGTTAGCAATTTGTAAAAACTGTGCCAGAAACTCAGTAGGTTCTTCCTGTGGAAGACCGGAATACTGGCAATTTTGCTGCACTATGATAATGAGTTGAGGATTTAGCTCAAAGCTGCTTGCTTTGATGGGAGGTGTACAGATGCTACTCCCATATGCAGCTGTAATGGGGTTAGCATATGACCCCAGAGTCCTTTTGGACTGATCAATCCCACTTAGGTCCATAATGGACAAAAGGGAAATGATAATGATTGCAAACAGATAAATTTTGTTTTTTTTTTTGAATTAAACGAAAAAAAAATAAAATAAAACAAAAGTAAATTAAAGTAAAAATTCGAAAATCAAGAAGAAAATAAGATCAAAGCAAATTGAGAACTGAATCAATTAGTTAATTAAAGAGATTTTGAAAATAGCAATTAAAAAAGATATGATTGAAAAACTTTTATGAAAAAGATTTGATTTTTGAAAAGAGGAAAGAGAAAAACACAAAAAGACACCAAACTTAAAATTTTTAGAAAATCAAACACACAGTTTTCGAAAATTTTTTAAGGGAAAAACACAAAGAGGACACCAAACTTAGAATTTTTATAAATCAAAAAGGGACTTAGAACATGCAAAAATCGAAAATTAAAAGAAAAACAAAAGCATGCAATTGACACCAAACTTAGAATATGAAACTAGACTCAACTGAAAGACTCTAAACCAACAAAAAAAATAAAACAGTCCTAATCTAAGCAACAAGATAAGCCGTCAGTTGTCCAAACTCAACAATCCCCGGCAACGGCGCCAAAAACTTGGTGCACGAAATTGCAATCACACTTTTGCAACCCCGCACAACTAACCAGCAAGTACACTGGGTCGTCCAAGTAATACCTTGCGTGAGCAAGGGTCGATCCCACGGAGATTGTCGGCTTGAAGCAAGCTATGGTTATCTTGTAAATCTTAGTCAGGATGTCAAAAATTATCAGGATTGATTGTGAAAAGCAAAAGAACATGAAATGATTACTTGTTTTGCAGTAATGGAGAATAGGTTGAGGTTTGGAGATGCTCCATCTTCTGAATCTCTGCTTTCCTACTGTCTTCTTCTTCGAACACGCAAGTCTCCTTCCATGGCAAGCTGTATGTAGGGTTTCACCGTTGTCAATGGCTACCTCCCATCCTCTCAGTGAAAACGATTGCATATGCTCTGTCACAGCACGCGGAATTCATCTGTTGGTTCTCGGTCAGGCCGGAATAGAATCCAATGATTCTTTTGCGTCTGTCACTAACGCCCCGCCTGCTAGGAGTTTGAAGCTCGTCACAGTCACTCAATCATTGAATCCTACTCAGAATACCATAGACAAGGTTTAGACCTTCCGGATTCTCTTGAATGCCGCCATCAGTTCTAGCTTATACCACGAAGATTCCGATTAAAGAATCCAAGAGATAACTACTTAATCTAAGGTAGAACGGAGGTGGTTGTCAGGCACACGTTCATAGTTGAGAATGATGATGATTGTCACGGATCATCACATTCATCCGGGTTAAGAACAAGTATTATCTTAGAATGGAAGCAAGCATGATTGAATGAGAAACAGTAGTAATTGCATTAATCCATCAAGACACAGCAGAGCTCCTCACCCCCAACCATGGGGTTTAGAGACTCATGCCATGGAAAGTACACAAAGAAAGGTGTGAAGTGTCATGAGGTACAGATACAATGTCAAAAGATCCTATTAATAGTAAACTAGTAACCTAGGGTATACAGAAATGAGTAAATGACGTAAAAATCCACTTCCGGGCCCACTTGGTGTGTGCTTGGGTTGAGCAATGAAGCATTTTCGTGTAGAGACCTTTTTTGGAGTTAAACGCCAGCTTTTATGCCAGTTTGGGCGTTTAACTCCAAGTTTTATGCCAGTTCCGGCGTTTAACGCTGGAATTTCTGAGGCTGATTTTCCATGCCGGTTTGGGCCATCAAATCTTGGGAAAAGTATGGACTATCATATATTTCTGGAAAGCCCAGGATGTCTACTTTCCAACGCCGTTGAGAGCGCGCCAATTGGGCTTCTGTAGCTCCAGAAAATCCACTTCGAGTGCAGGGAGGTCAGAATCCAACAGCATCTGCAGTCCTTTTTGGTCTCGGAATCAGATTTTTGCTCAGGACCCTCAATTTCAGCCAGAAAATACCTGAAATCACAGAAAAACACACAAACTCATAGTAAAGTCCAGAAAAGTGAATTTTAGCTAAAAACTAATAAAAATATACTAAAAACTAACTAGATTATACCAAAAACATACTAAAAATAATGCCAAAAAGCGTATAAATTATCCGCTCATCAAATGGCTAAAGATAAAAAGCTGGATCATGTTCTAGAGGATATATGCCTCCCTGGAACCAAGTGGATAACCAACACAAAAGGTGTCTCAAACCAACTGAAGAAAGGAGATCTCAAACCAGTTGCTAGGGGCTGGATGGATTTCATTGGGCGTTCTATTCTTCCCACCTGTAACTACTCTGAAGTCACTATCAAGAGGACAGTGATGATTCACTGTATTATGCTGGAAAAAGAGGTGGAGGTTCATCAGCTAATTCCTTGTGAAATTTACACATTTGCACACAAGGAATCCACTGAAGCCAAGTTGGCTTACCCAAGCTTGATCAGTCTGTTATATAAAGATGCTGGGGTGAAGATAGGTGTGGATGAGTATATCCCAATTGAATCCCTAATCACCAAAAAGGTGGATGGACCTCAAATTCAAGACAACCTCAGCAAGAGGAGGGCGCATGAACTCCTTCCAGAAATTCCTTAATTTAACTATTGGGCCCGCTTAGAAGCATCTATCATGAAGCTATAAGAAGCTATGGATCAACTAAAAGAAGAGCAGCAGAATCAGAATAGTATGCTTTGTAAACTGCTCAAAGAATAGGAGATGCAAGGGTGTGAGATACAGGAGCTAAAGCGCCAGAAGCTAACCCTTGAAGAGCTAGCCATCCCACAGATTGAGGGAGTACCTCTCTCTCAAAATAAAGATTGTTGAGTCCTAACTCTGTGATAACTTCTATTATTAAAGACCTATTTTTTAGGATTACATGAGCATTAGTATTAGGATTGCATGAGCATTAGTATTATTTTTATCAAATTGGGTATAATTTATTCTTCTTATCATCATCAAACATGAATAAAATGGTAGATTTTTTTAGAAGAACAAAGGTGCAACCATCTCAAGTATATAACAAGAAAAATCCAAATTATTTATATGTGGTAGCATTGCTTTAGCTCTCTGAATGAATACATAAATAATGCATATTTTTTTATATACTGAAATTTTAGAAATGTTTGGCTCTTGAAAGAAGGAGGTAAATAGAGAAATGTTATTGATAATCTGAAAAATCATAAAATTAATTCTTGAAGCAAGAAAAAGCAGTGAAAAACACAAAGCTTGCGGAAAAAATTGGCAAAGAAAAAAGAAAAAAAAAAAGAAAAAACAAGCAGAAAACGCCAATAACCCTTTTAACCCAAAAGGCAAGGGTAAAAAGGATCTAAGGCTTTGAGCATCAATTGATAGGAGGGCCCAAAGGAATAAAATTCTGGCCTAAGCGGTGAAATCAAGCTGTCCTTAACCATGTGCTTGTGTCATGAAGGTCCAGGTGAAAAGCTTGAGACGGAGTGGTTAAAGTCGTGATCCAAAGCAAAAGAGTGTGCTTAAGAACTCTGCGCACCTCTAACTGGGGACTCTAGCAAAGCTGAATCACAATCTGAAAAGGGTTCACCCAGTTATGTGTCTATGGCATTTATGTATCTGGTGGTAATACTGGAAAATAAGATGCTTAGGGTCACGGCCAAGACTCATAAAGTAGCTGTGTCCAAGAATCAACATACTAAACTAGGAGAATCAATAACACCATCTGCATGCTGAGTTCTGAAAGAAGCCAATCATTCTGAGTTTCAGGGGATAAAATGAGATGCCAAAACTATTCAGAAGCAAAAAAGCTATAAGTCCCTCTCATCTAATTTGAATTTGAGCTTCATTAAAGACTCTGAGATTTTATTGTACCATAATTTTCTTTTTATCCTATTTTATTTGTCTAGTTGCTTGGGGACAAGCAACAGTTTAAGTTTGGTGTTGTGATGAGCGGATATTTTATGCACTTTTTGGTAGCGTTTTCATATAGTTTTTAGCACATTTTTTTCACTTTTTGTTATATTTTTATTAATTTTTATTCAAAAATCACATTTCTAGACTTCACTATGGGTTTATGTGTTTTTGTGTAATTTCAGGCATTTTCTGGCTGAAATTGAGGGATCTGAGTAAAAATCTGATTCAGAGGCTGAGAAAGGACTGCAGATGCTGTTGGATTCTGACCCTCCTGCACCCGAAATGCATTTTCTAGAGCTACAAAAGCCCAATTGGCGTGCTCTAAATTGCGTTGAAAAGTAGACATCTTGGGCTTTCCAGCACTGTATAATAGTCTATACTTTTCTTGAGATTTGATGGCCCAAACTGGTGTTAAACGCCAGCCAGAAACCCTTTTCTGGCGTAAAATGCCAGAACTGGCACCAAAACTGGAGTTAAACGCCCAAACTGGCACCAAAGCTGGCGTTTAACTCCAAGAATGGCCTATGCACGTGAAAGCTTCAAGGCTCAGCCCAAACACTCACCAAGTGGACCCCAGAAGTGGATTTCTGCACTATCTGCACTTAGTTACTCATTTTCTGTAAACCTAGGTTACTAGTTTAGTATAAAAACTACTTTTAGACTTTCATTTAGGAACTTATGACATTTTTACATTTCATATTGTATCTTTGACGGCATGAGTCTCTAAACCCTATAGGTGGGGTGAGGAGCTCTGCTCACTCGTACTTCAATGTGATGAATGTGATGATTTGTGACACTCATCATCATTCTCAAATCCATGAACGCGTGCTTGACAACCACTTCCGTTCTATCTGAGCTTAACATAGTCATTGGGTGACAGCTTGAGTGCGTATCTCTTGGGCTCCTGATCCACGAGTTTGACTGCTTCTCCTAACAACAGAGAATTCGAATCCGTGATATCATAACCTTTGTGGTAAAGGCTGGAAACAATTGGCAGCATTCCTAAGATCTAAAAAGTCTAAACCTTGTCTGTGATATTCTGAGTAGGATCTGGAAAGGGATGATTGTGACGAGCTTCAAACTCGCGAATGTTGGGCATAGTGACAGTGTGCAAAAGGATAAATGTATCCTATTCCGACATAAGTGAGAACCGACAGATGATTAGCCCTACAGGAACCATAGCTGGACCATTTTCACTGAGAGGACGAATGGTAACCATTGAAAACGGTGATCCACCAACACATAACTTGCCATAGAAGGAGCCATGCGTGTTTGGAGAAGAAGACAGTAGGAAAGTAGAAATTCAGCGGGCAGAGCATCTCTGAAACCCCAACCTGTTCTCCATTACTGAATAACAAGTATCATTTATTTCATGTTCTTTTACTTTTTGCAAACAAAACTCTTTTTATTATTAAACTCCTGACTAAGAGTCGTAGGATAACCATAGCTTGCTTTAAGCTGGCAATCTCCGTGGGATTGACCCTTACTCACGTAAGGTATTACTTGGACGACTCAGTGCACTTGCTGGTTAGCTGTGCGGAGCTACAAAAGTGTGATTGCAATTTCGTGTACCAGTCGCCCCCAATCCATTAATGCCTCTACTTTAGATGGGTCTACTGCTATCCCTTGTTTACTCACCACGTGACCCAAAAACTTCACATCCTTCTTCCAGAATTCACATTTAAACAATTTCGCATAGAGTTTCTTTTTCTTTAGTATCTGCAACACGGTCCTCAAGTGTTCCGCATGCTCTTCTTCAGTCTTGGAGTAAATTAGTATGTCATCAATAAAGACAACAACGAATTTATCCAGAAATGAACGGGAAACTCTGTTCATATAATCCATAAAAACTACAGGAGTGTTTTTCAACCCAAAAGACATCAAATTGTACTCGTAATGACCATAACGAGTCCTGAAAGCAGTTTTAGGAATGTCCTCACCCCTTACCCTTATCTGGTGATAACTGGATCACAAATCGATCTTGGAGAAAACCCTAACTCCTTGTAACTGATCCATGAGATCATCACTCTGCAACAGTGGGTACTTATTCTTTATTGTGACCTTGTTCAGTTGCCTGTAATCCACACAGAGCCGTATACTCCCGTCTTTTTTCTTTACCAGTAACACTAGCACACCCCACAGAGAAACACTTGGTTGGATAAAGTTCTTACCCAACAGATTCTCTAACTGAGACTTTAGCTCGGCCATTTCCAGTGGTGACATCCTATAAGGAGCACTTAAGATTGGTCCAGCCCTAGGCACCAACTCAATAGCAAACTCAACCTCTCGGTTAGGTGGAAATTCATCAATATCATCGAGAAACACTTCCGGAAGCTCACATACAACCAGAATTTGTTCCAATCTTTGATCATCACTCGAAACATCCGTGGTTAACAACAAGATACCCTGACATTAGACTTCAGAACAATTCACCATCATAGAATTCAAGTAATAACTATTCAATACAACCGGTCCTTTTGTATCTTCGGGCATAAAATACACCGATTTTGCAGAACAGTCAAGCAGAACATGGTTCTTAGCTAACCAGTCCAATCCCAAGATAAGATCAAGATCAATCATTGGCAAGCAAATTAAATTATGGACAAAGTCACGTTGCTTGATCCTAAATGAAACTTGCAGGCATCCTAGCCTAGTCACCATGGCTTCATGGGTGGCATTATACACCTTTAGGTCATAACCTAAAACTACAATCTTCAAGCCTAACTCACTAGTTTTTTCAAATGCAATGAATGAATGTGCTGCTCCCGAATCAAATAAAGCATTTAAAGTTTGACCAGCCATTTCACAGTTACCTCGGATAAGGGTCTCGAATCCCTCGGCACCTATAGCTGAGGTGGTGAACAACCGACCAGTCTGCTGTGCCTTCCCGGTACCTTGTTTTTGCTTTTTCGGACAGTTTGCGGCCTTGTGTCCTACCTTACCTCAAGAATAGCACAAACCCCATTCGGCCTTGCTCGGAGCTCCCGGATGGTGACTTCCGCACCTAGCACAAGTTTGCTCATTCTGAGGCTGCTTCCCAAACCTTTTTCCCTTGGAAGTTATTGTTGTTAAGCCTCTTGAAAGAGCATCCCCTCTTGAAAGGTGGACCTCGAGGTGCAAAGTTCTTCCCTCATTTCTGTGGGAATGATCCTTTGTGGCTCCCTCTCTTAGCAACTACCTTCTTCACACACTCTTCAGTAACCCTACTCTTGTTCACCAACTTAGAGAAAGTTTTGATCTCCATTAGTCCCACTGAGCTAAAGATGTCGCTCTGGAGTCCTCCTTCATACTTAATGCACTTTCATTCCTCAGAGTCTCCCAGATTTCCCTGACATATACGGGAAAACCTGAACAGCTCCTCAAACGTGTCAGTATACTCTGATATGGACATAGTGCCCTACTTTAGCTACAGCAACTCAAGTTCCTTGGCCGTCTTGGCAGAAGTTGGAAAGTACTTCTTATAGAACTCCTCCCAAAAGGCACCCCAGGTGATATAGTCATCACCCTGCTGCAGGAGACGTCGAACTCCTTGCCACCAATGCGATGCTTCTCCAGTGAGCAAATAGGTAGCAAACTCAACACGCTGACCTTCAGGTACTACTTGCGCTTGCAGTGCTCGCTCCATATCCTAAAACCAGGTATCATCTTCAGTCGGGCTAGTAGTCCCCTTGAACTTAGGTGGATTAACCTTCAAGAAGTTTGCTAGTGTCATCGGGCCCTAAGCTCCGCCTCCGTCATTGCCATGGTTGTTCATCTGTTGCCCAAGAGCCTCAGCAATAACCTGCATAGCCGCAGTAATGTTTTCCAACGCCGTCATAAAGTTAATCGGGTCGTTTTGGTTGGCTCCTGGCCCCGGAAAATTAGTATGACCTCTCCCACGGCCTCTACCGCGTCCACGAGGTGCCATCTGGTTCCTATACACACCAAACAATCAATATTAAGTTGATTAGTCTAAATATCGAAAGTTTAGTGCTTCAAAGTCCCAAATGCATGCTCATGAACGTTTATGCCAGTTATATCAAGTAGATATACTAATAGCACATAACACACATACAGAGAATGCACAGAAGCATAGTAAGTCCGTCCCTCGGGCTCTACAGGAACGAACTGCTCTGATACCATAATGTAACATCCTACCATACAGAGTCTTATGCTTAAGTCATACTTCAGAGATGGCAAGGTATTACGACCTCAAAAATAAAAATTTAGTACATATAGTATTGTGAAAAATGATTATAACTAGGAGTCTTTGCAGAAAAAGGGTAAAACAAAATCGTAACTCGAAGGCGCAACACTCCAACCGAAAACGTAACAAATAAAGGACAGGCTAACGCGAGATTATATATATACAAAAGAGTGCCAAAAACAGGAATATCAAAACTCAAAATCCGGTTGCGAAGATAACTAGTCCGAGCATAGCAATATACACATGTAAATAAAATAAGAAACTCCAAGGAAACACAAAGGGACACAAATACAAAAAACATATTCTCCAAAATTTCCTTTAGGAGGAGTCAACACATTTTGTATTATTAGTGGAGATATCAAGTATCAAAGCAAAACATATAAACCAAAATAGAGTCCCAAGAACAAAGGATCTTTACTAATCCAGAAGTCTCCAGCATGCTTCAGCGAGAAGCCTCACGTCCCGCATCTGAAAACCACAAAATCTGCATGGGTGAGAACCGAAAGTTCTTAGTATGGTAACAATGCCTACATATCTATCATGTAATGTCCTGGGAAAGCCAAAAGTAGACCTATAACTTCCAACAGATAATTCAAAGCTTATAAATAGGCTAAACCATAAATGGCAACTGACTAAGGATCTTCAGCCTAACTAATACTTCTCTTTCCAATTCCTTCAGACCTGCCAACCACTAGCAGAAGTATAATATGGCAAACACAGTTACATCAAATAAGAGATATACAAATAGGAGCAGATAAGGCATTTAGACAGTTAGCAAGTAATATGCAGTCAATTAGACAATCTCAAATAATTCACATAATATGCATATGATGTATGCCTGTCCTAATGGCTGATGATATCATCTGTCAGTTATATAGCCAACCTGACATGTCCTGGTAGCTAACCATTGGATTGTCCCTCTGTCATGCATCACCAACTCGAGTTATCCTCAATCATCATCATGATCATAATCATAATCCATATCCAACACCCTCACTGGTGTATATTCATGGGGGCGAGCTCATCTGGAACTTTCAGAGTGTCTGGCCACACTTACGACATAGGGTCAGTAGAGTATTCAGTCTCTACCTAGAGCACGTGGTGGCTAGTTTCACCCAGGGAAACTCGTATCTCAGACAGTCGAAGTGCAACATTCACATTTCATTCAATATGCATATATGCAATCATATCCAGCCATAAATCAGTAATGGCCCCGCTGTAATCGGCAATAACTCAGCTATTCGGCTCATGGTTCAATCCAGAATCAACCAATTTATCAATAGATGTAGCCCATCATCTCATGGCACATAAAGCACTTGCACCGCCATCCTCCGTATCTCATACAATCATCTTTGATCAACATTGATAATAAGTTTCCCCCTTTCTCCATTCACAAGTTACCATATCCCCTAGATCCTTTCTCATTGCTAGGTATATCATAATGATTTAATACATAAGGGGTGAGATCGAAGGCTTAGAAGTATGAAATTTGGCTCTTAAAACTCAAAAATCAACTTTGGGATGAAAACAGGGTCATGCGTACGCGTCCTCCATGCGCACGCGTGAATGGCCAAAAAGTTCATCGATGCGTATGCATCACCCACGCGCACCCGTGGATGGAAAAAGAGCCAAGCGACGCCTACGTGTCAGCCATGCGTACGCGTGGGTGCGTTTGTGCCCCACGCACAAAATTGGCTGGGCATTTGGTGCAGCGCATCGACGTGTACGCGTGGATGGTGCTTTTTCGAAAACCGACGCATATGCGTCAGTCATGCCTGCGCGTGGGGGCATTCTGCTAAAAAATTTTCTAAATTAAAAACTGCAGAATTCACAAATTCAACCCCCAATCTTCCAATGGACATAACTTCTTCATTTTAAATCATTCTTCGTCCGTTTTTCAAAACGGAATGAACATCCCGGATCCAATTTCATTTCTAAATAAGTTTGGCATAAAACGAGGATCTGGAGTCCAAGTTATTCCCCATCAAAGTATGCCCAAAAACCAAATTTTCATACAAAACCATAAAGTGCCATTTTCAAAACAAACCAATTTCATCCCTTTTCAAAATCAACCAAAATATACCAACTTCAACCCTTTTTGAAATCAATCAAAATATACCAAAAATCAACATCAAGCCTCATCAACTCACACATTAACACTTTACCACAATTCACGAAACTACCCTCCAACCATTTTATCCATCTCAATCAAATGGCTAAATTACAAACACATTAACATGCCATACATCATTGCTCATCCCAATTTCCAACAATACCATTCCCAATCAACCATCATTATACATAATCAATGTCATGCCTACCATCAACATGGTTTCACCTACAAATCAACCTCAATCACTCATCAAGCATATATCACAACATGCATTTTTCTCATTTATCACACCATCAAGGCATCAATATTCATAACCACATATATGACCACATCATATATCTCAACCATCCAACAACATCAACAATTCAATGCCTATCTTAGGGCATCTAGCCTAAGTTTTCACACTACATTACATTTTAGATACAGGAAACCGATATCATACCTTAGCCGATTTTTCCCGCTCAACCGGAGCACTTCCAAACCACTTTTCCACAAGCTGTCAAGGTCTTAACACCTCCAAGAACAGATTGTTTTGCACACTAAAGCCCTCTTCCAAGCTTTCCAAAATCTCAATCAAGCTTCAATATTCACATACACACTACCTAAGCCACAATTATCATACCCAAACACAACATCTCAATATCCAAGCATCATAAAACAACAAATTATACTAGGGTTGAGAATCTTACCACACCCAAGGGGAGACAAGATTAACCTTCTCCTTCAAGAGAGTTGGGTCCTATAACATCAAAAAGCCCAAAATCTCAACACTTTCTCCATGAAATTCGAAATTTAGGGATGAATAACTAAAATGATTTCGTGGCTTGCTGATTAGCGGATATTTTATACGCTTTTTGGGGATAATTTCATGTAGATTTTAGTATATTTTAGTTAATTTTTAGTATATTTTTATTAGTTTTTAGGCAAAATTCATATTTCTGGACTTTACTATGAGTTTGTGTGTTTTTCTGTGATTTCAGGTATTTTCTGGCTGAAATTGAGGGAGTTGAGCAAAAATCTTATTCAGGCTAAAAAAGGACTGCTGATGCTATTGGATTCTGACCTCCCTGCACTCAGAATGGATTTTTTGGAGCTACAAGAGTCCAATTGGCGCGCTCTCAATTGGGTTGGAAAGTAGACATCCAGGAATTTCCAGCAATATATAATAGTCCATACTTTGCTCGAAGATAAACGACGTAAACTGGCGTTTAACGCCAGTTCCATGTTGCATTCTGGCATTGAACGCCAGAAACAGGTTGCAAGTTGAAGTTAAACGCCAGAAACAGGTTACAACCTGACGTTTACCTCCAGAAACAGCCCAGGCACATGAGAAGCTCAAGTCTCAGCCCCATCACACACCAAGTGGGCCCCAGAAGTGGATTTCTGCATTATCCATCTTAGTTTGCACCAAGGAGTAGCGCTCTGCTCTCCTTGTGAGCGGAGCATTGGAGCTCCCATAGGGAGGTCCCAAGTTCGATCGTGGCTGAAGGCATTGCTGGCCCTTTTTCCTTGTGAAGGAAATAATGCTTCTCTCTTCTCTCCCCTTAAGGTGCTTGGTTCGAATCCTTGCTGAGACATTTTGTGCATTTTTCCTTTGGCAAGCTTTGTAGCAGCGCTCCCCCACTCCCCTTTGGTGCTTGGTTTGATCCTTTGGGGTGGCATTTGGCAAACATTTCCTTGGGTTTATTTGAGAGTGAAGCCCGATAATGCTCTCAAGGAGAGCAGAGCAGTGTTTTGCTCTTCCTTGTTTCTTGGCTTAAGTTTGTGCTCCGCTCTCAAGGGAGGGCAGAGCATTGAAGCTTTGCATGCTTGGTTCATTGTTGTGCTCCCTTGGAGAGCATTGTGCTCTTGGGGAGAGCAGTGTGCTTCCTCCTTCCATGCGCCATGCTTCATTGTTTCCTTTGCCACACTCTTTTCTTCCTTGGGCCACACTTCTTATGCCACGCTTTCTTGTTTTCTTCTTTTCTTCACCTAAAAATAATCAAAACAACCAATCAAAGTATCACCAAATTCACAAGGTTTATAAATCATTAAAAATCAATAAAATTTAGCTTAAACCTCATGATTTAGCATCAATTAAATGGTGGTTGTTTGATTCAAAGAAACCATGCATTTCCATTCCAAATTACTTACTTAGAATGCAAGAAAGTGCATAAAAACTAGTGAAACAAGTGAAATTAGCTTGAAAAATAGGCATATGATGACTTGTCATCATCGACCCTTACTCACGTAAGGTATTACTTGGACGACCTAGTGCACTTGCTGGTTATTTGTGCGGAATTACATAGTGTGAGTGTAATTTTCGTGCACCAAGTTTTTGGCGCCGTTGCCGGGGATTGTTTGAGTTTGAACAACTGACGGTGAATCTTGTTGCTTAGATTAGGAAAATTTCGTCTTTTGGGTCAGATCTTTTATTTTCTTTTCAAAAATTTTACAAAAATATATTTTTTCTTTTTAAATTTTTTTTCTGTAAGTTTAGTGTCATGTTTTAAGTTTGGTGTCAATTGCATGTTTTTCTTTGTCTTTCAATTTTCGAATTGCATGTTCTTTGTTCTTCCTTGATTTTCAAATTATTCTTGTCAATTTTTCTTGTTTGATCCTTGGTTTGTCTTGTTTTGTGTCTTTTCTTATTTTTCTTGTGCTTTTTTCAAAATATTAGTTTTCAAAAAATATTTTTATTTATTAAAAATACCTCTTTAAAACATGTTGCATTTATAGCTCAATTGTCTAGAGCGTTGGTTTGTGTTCTTGGTAATTGGGTATCTTCTTTTTAAAAAATTTTCAAAAATAATTTTTCTTTGATTAAATCTTGTGCCAAACTTTAAGTTTGGTATTCTCTTGTTAATTTTTCTTTAGTTTTCGAAAATTTTAAATTGGTTTTCTAAAAATTTTAAGTTTGGTGTTCTTTCTTGTGTTCTTGGTGTTCTTGTGAGTCTTCAAGGTGTTCTTGAGTCTTCTTTGTGTTTTGATCTTAAAATTTTTAAGTATGGTGTGCCTTGGTGTTTTCCCTCCAAAATTTTCGAAAACAAGGAGCATTGGATTTAAAAATTTTAAATCTTGTGTCTTTTGTGTGTTTTTCTCTTTCATAATAAATTTCAAAAAAAATCTTTTCTAACTATTTTTAAGCAATTATTTCGAATTTTTTTTATAAAAATTCAGATTTCAATTTCAAAAATTTTCAAATCTTATCCTTTTAAGATTTTTAAAATCATATCTTTTTCAAAAATATCCTAACCACTTTCTCTCTCCTCACTTTTTCGAAAATCTTCATAAAATATTTTCAAATTTTTTATTTTTTAGTTTTTATTTTATTTTATTTTATTATTTCAAAAATTATTTTTCGTATATAATAAAAATAAATAAAAATAAATCCACATCATCTCCCTTTCTCCATCATGGATCTAAGTAGAAATAAACAGTCCAGAAGGACTCTGGGGTCATATGCTAACCCCACTACTGCTTCATATGGGAGTAGTATCTGTATACCCTCCATCGGAGTTAGTAGTTTTGAGTTGAATCCTCAGCTCATTATCATGGTGCAGCAAAGTTGCCAGTATTCCGGTCTTCCACAGGAAGAACCTACAGAGTTTCTGGCACAGTTTCTACAAATTACTGACACAGTACATGATAAGGAAGTAGATCAGGATGTCTACAGATTATTATTATTTCCATTTGATGTAAAAGACCAAGCTAAGAGGTGGTTAAATAACCAACCTAAGGCTAGCATAAGGACATGGAAACAGTTGTTAGAAAAATTCTTGAATCAATATTTCCCTCCAAAACGGATGACACAACTAAGGCTGAACATCCAAGGCTTTAAACAAGGAGATACTGAATCTCTTTATGATGCCTGGGAGAGATACAGAGAGATGCTAAGAAAATGCCCCTCTGAAATGTTTTCAGAGTGCGTGCAGTTAGACATCTTCTATTATGGGCTTACAGAGAAAGCTCAGATGTCTTTGGACCACTCAACTGGTGGATCTTTACACATGAGAAAGACAATTGAAGAAGCTCAAGAGCTCATTGATACAGTTGCCAGAAATCAGCATTTGTACCTAAGTAGTGAACCCTCCATGAAAGAAGAGGCTAAAACAGTAACTGCTGAACTCAGTCTTACAGAACAAGTTACTGAATTCAATCAGCAATTAGATTTTCTAACAAAATAGCTAGCCAAATTCAAGGAGATACTACAAGACACAAGAATGGCTAATATGAACATGGAAGTACAGTTGAAGAAAATAGAACAGCAGTTATCAAAATAAATAACAGAAGAGTGCCAAGCAATTCAATTAAGAAGTGGGAAGACATTGAATACCTCACTTCAAGGCAGCAAGAAGCCAAGAAATGAACAAACTGCTACCCAAAATCCCTCTGAGGACAGTAAGAGCCTAGAGAGGAATAATTCTGGCTTTCAAACGCCAGAAAAGGGTGAAGGGCTGGCGTTAAACGCCCAACCCATGCTCAATTCTGGTGTTCAAACGCCACAAACAGGCAAGGAAGTGGCATTAAACGAACAAAGGAAGCTCAGTTATGGCATTCAAATGCCAGAAACATGTAAGGAATTGGCGTCCAATGCCAATCCAGCTTCCAACCCTGGCATTCAAACGCCAATAGGGGATCAGACACATACAAGTGCTGATAGCAACCCCTCTAAGAAGGCTTTCCCAACCACTTCTATAGGAAATAAACTTGCAGCAACTAAGGTTGAAGAATACAAAGCCAGGATGCCTTATCCTCAGAAGCTCCACCAAGCGGAACAGGATAAGCAATTTGTCTGCTTTGCAGACTATCTCAGGACTCTTGAAATAAAGATTCCGTTTGCAGAGGCACTTGAGCAAATACCCTCTTATGCTAAGTTCATGAAAGAGATCTTAAGTCATAAGAAGGATTGGAGAGAAACTGAAAAAGTTTACCTCACTGAAGAATGCAGTGCAGTCATTCTGAAAAGCTTACCAGAAAAGCTTAAAGATCCCAGAAACTTTATGATATCATGCACATTAGAGGGTACTTGTACCAAGAAAGCTCTATGTGATCTTGGAGCAAGTATCAACCTAATACCTGCATCCACTATCAAAAAGCTTGGTTTAACTGAAGAAGTCAAACCAACCCGGATATGTCTCCAACTTGCTGATGGCTCCATTAAATACCCATCAGGCGTGATTGAAGACATGATTGTCAAGGTTGGGCCATTTGCCTTTCCCACTGACTTTGTGGTACTGGAAATGGAGGAGCACAAGAGTGCAACTCTCATTCTAGGAAGACCTTTCCTAGCAACTGGACGAACCTTCATTGACGTCCAAAAAGGGGAATTAACCCTGAGAGTCAATGATGATGAGTTTAAGTTGAATGTTGTCGAAGCTATGCAGTATCCAGACACCCCAAACGACTGCATGAGCATTGATATTATTGACTCTCTGGTTAAAAAGGTCAATATGACTGAGCGTCTCAAATCAGAGCTAGAGGATATATTTAAAGATGCTCAGCCTGATCTGGAAGAACCAAAGAGAATAATAGAACCTCTGAAAATCCCTCAGGAAGAGGAGAAAACTCCTAAACCCGAGCTCAAACCATTACCACCATCCATGAAATATGCATTTCTGGGAGAAGGTGATACTTTTCCTGTAATCATAAGCTCTACCTTAGAGCCATAGGAAGAGGAAGCACTAATTCAAGTGCTAAGGACACACAAGACAGCTCTTGGGTGGTCTATCATTGATCTTAAGGGCATTAGCCCAGCCAGATGCATGCACAAGATCCTATTGGAGGATGACGCTAAGCCAGTGGTTCAACCACAGAGGCGGCTGAATCTAGCCATGAAGGAGGTGGTGCAGAAGGAGGTCACTAAATTACTAGAGGCTGGGATTATTTATCCTATTTCTGATAGCCCCTGGGTAAGCCCTGTCCAAGTCGTCCCTAAGAAGGGTGGCATGACAGTGGTTCATAATGAAAAAAATGAATTGGTTCCTACAAGAATAGTTACAGGGTGGCGTATGTGTATTGATTACAGAAGGCTCAATACAGTTACTAGAAATGATCATTTTCCTTTACCATTCATAGACCAGATGCTAGAAAGACTAGCAGGTCATGAATACTACTGCTTCCTGGATGGATATTCAGGTTATAATCAAATTGCAGTATATCCCCAAGATCAAGAGAAAACAGCATTCACATGTCCATCCGGAGTATTTGCATACAGAAGGATGCCATTTGGTTTGTGCAATGCACCTGCAACCTTTCAAAGGTGCATGCTCTCTATTTTCTCTGATATGGTGGAAAAATTTCTGGAAGTCTTCATGGATGACTTTTCAGTATTTGGAAACTCATTCAGCTCTTGTCTTGACCATCTAGCACTTGTTCTAAAGAGGTTCCAAGAGACTAACCTGGTTTTAAAATGGGAGAAATGTCACTTTATGGTGACTGAAGGAATTGTCCTTGGGCACAAAATTTCGAACAAGGGAATAGAGGTGGATCAAGCTGAGGTAATTGAAAAATTACCACCACCTGCCAATGTTAAAGCAATCAGAAGCTTTCTGGGGCATGCATGATTCTATAGGAGGTTTATAAAAGATTTTTCAAAAATTGCCAAACCTCTGAGTAATCTGCTAGTTGCTGGCACGCCATTTATCTTTGATAAGGAGTGTCTACAGGCATTTGAGACTCTGAAAGTTAAGCTGGTCACAGCACCAGTCATCTCTACACCAAACTGGACATTACAATTTAAACTAATGTGTGATGCCAGTGACCATGCCATTGGTGCAGTGTTGGGACAAAGGCATGACAAGCTTCTGCACGTCATTTATTATGACAGTCGTGTTTTAAATGATGCACAGCAAAACTACACAACCATAGAAAAAGAGTTACTTGCAGTGGTTTACGCCATTGACAAGTTCAGATCTTATTTAGTAGGATCAAAAATGATTGTGTACACTGACCATGTTGCTCTTAAATATCTACTCACAAAGCAGGATTCAAAACCCAGACTCATAAGATGGGTGTTGCTTATACAAGAGTTTGATATAGAAATAAGAGACAGAAAAGGGACAGAGAACCAGGTAGTAGATCACCTGTCTCGAATAGAACCAGTAGAAGCGGCATCCCTCCCTCTTACTGAGATCTCTGAAAACTTTCCGGATGAGCAACTCTTTGCCATCCAGGAAGTACCATGGTTTACAGATATTGCAAACTATAAGGCTGTGAGATTCATACCCAAAGAGTATAGTAGGCAGCAATCAAAGAAATTGATCACAGATGCAAAGTACTATCTTTGGGATGAACCATATCTCTTCAAGAGATGTACGGACTGAGTAATCCGTAGATGTGTGCCTAAAGAAGAAGCACAGAAGATCATATGGCATTGCCATAGATCACAATATAGAGGACATTTTGGAAGCGAACGAACAGCCACAAGAGTCCTCCAATGTGGCTTCTATTGGCCTACTCTCCATAAAGACTCCCGAGAGTTTGTACTTAATTGTGACAGTTGCCAAAGATCTGGCAATCTGCCTCACAGTTATGCCATGCCTCAACAAGGGATCTTGGAGATTGAGTTGTTTGATGTATGGGATATTGACTTCATGGGGCCTTTCCCACCATCATACTCAAACAATTATATTCTGGTGGCGGTAGATTATGTATCCAAATGGGTGGAAGCTATTGCAACACCCACTAATGATACTAAGACAGTGCTAAAATTCCTCCAGAAACATATCTTCAGTAGATTTGGTGTCCCTAGAGTACTAATCAGTGATGGGGGCGCTCATTTCTGCAATAAACAGCTTTACTCTGCTATGGTTCGATATGGAGCCAGCCACAGGGTGGCAACTCCATATCATCCACAAACAAATGGACAAGCTGAAGTCTCTAATAGAGAACTTAAAATAATCCTGGAACGGACTGTGATTAACCGTAGAAGGGATTGTGCAAGAAGCTTGGATGATGCTCTGTGGGCATACAAAACAGCATTCAAGACTCCTATAGGGACCTCTCCATACCCGCTTGTGTATGGAAAAGCCTGTCACTTGCCAGTGGAACTGGAACATAAGGCCTACTGGGCAACCAGATTCCTAAACCTTGATGCCAAGTTAGCTGGAGAAAAAAGATTGCTCTAGTTAAATGAGCTAGAGGAATTCAAACTCAATGCTTTCGAAAATGTAAAAATTTACAAAGAGAAAGCAAAAAGATGGCATGATAAGAAGCTGTCATCCAGTGTCTTTGAGTCAGGGCAGAAAGTTCTGCTGTTTAATTATAGGCTCAGATTATTCCCCGGGAAATTGAAATCCCGGTGGAGAGGACCATATGTGATTACAGGTGTGTCACCATATGGATACGTAGAGCTTCAGGATAATGATTCTAACAAAAAGTTCATTGTTTATGGACAGAGAGTCAAACATTATCTTGAAAGCAATTTTGAGCAAGAATGCTCAAAACTGAGACTTGATTAAAGCTCAGTAATAGTCCAACTAAAGACAATAAAGAAGCGCTTGCTGGGAGGCAACCCAGCCATTAATAAAGCTTATTTGTTAATTAATTGAATTTTACAGATTCATATTGATTATCTTCAAGGTAAAATAGCAATTGCATAAGTTCACAGAGTTACAGAAGGATTCAGAGGATAAAACAGCAAAAAGAAGCCTCACTGGTGTGAAAAAGCCAGTAAGAGCTGTTTTGGGCGTTAAACGCCCAAAAGAAGCATTTACTGGGCATTTAACGCCAGTAGAGATAGCCATCTGGGCATTAAACGCCAGAAAGAAGCACCTTCTGGGGCGTTTAACGCCAGATTTACAGCGTCCTAGGCATTCAGAAAAATGCCCAATGATAAAGGAGTTTCTGGCGTTCAACGCCAGCTAGAAGCAACAGCTGGGCGTTAAACGCCCAAACCAAGCACAAACTGGGCGTCAAACGCCCAAAACATGCAGCAGTTAGGCGTTTAACGCCAGATTGTGGAAGGGTGGAAGTTTTTATTCCCAACTTTATTTTTTTCAAATTTTCATGTTTCCATCCATATTTTCTTGCATAAACATATTACACATCCTAATTTTTCAAATCCTTTTTCAAAAATATCAAATGTATCTTAATTCAAAACATAAAATTTTTTTAAAATCCTCTTCAACTTCTTTTCAAATCCTTTTCAAAACTCAATTATCTTTTTGAATTATTTTCAAATCTTTTTAAATTCTTCTCAAATCTTTTTAAACTCATCATATCTTCTTTTCAAAATTCAGATTTATCTTTTTCAAATATCTTTCATATCTTTTCAATTTTAAATTGCATCTTTTTCCTATCATACTTATCTTTTACAAATTATATCTTCTATCATATCTTCTTCAAAATTTTTGAAAACCCACCCTCTCCCTTTAAATCCACGTTTGGCTACCTCCTCCCCTCCACAATTCAAACTTGGCTCTCCATCTATCCCTTTCCTTTCTTTTCTTTTGCTTCAGGACAAGCAAACCTCTAAGTTTGGTGTGTTTATCCGTGATCACTAAAGTAATACCCACTAAGATCATGGCTCCTAAGGGAAAATAAACCACTCCAAGAGGCAAGAAAGAGAATATTCCAAAACCACTTTAGAATCAAGGGAAGTTCTTAACCAAAGAACATTCAGACCATTACTACAAAATAATGGGTCTAAGGTCAGTGATCCCGGAAGTTAAATTTGATCTGAAAGAAGACGAATATCTGGAGATCCAAGAGCAAATTCGAAACAAGAGCTGGGAAATCCTAGCTAATCCTGAAACAAAGGTGGGAAGAAACATGGTTCAGGAATTCTACTCTAATCTGTGGCAAACAGACAGACAGAGAATAGTTGGAACCGCCTTCTATGACTATCGAACACTGGTCAGAGGGAAAAATCAGGGAGATCTTCAAGCTACCTCAGCTGCAAGATGACCCAGATTCTTTTAATAGGAGAATGATGAGAATAGATAAGAGCTTGGACAAAATTTTAAAGGACATATGCCTCCTTGGAACCAAGTAGACAACCAACACAAAAGGAGTTCCAAACCAACTCAAGAGAGAAGATCTGAAACCAGTTGCCAGAGGCTGGCTGGACTTCATTAGGCGTTCTATACTGCCCACTAGCAACCGCTCTGAAGTCACCATCAAAAGAGCAGTAATGATCCATTGCATTATGTTGGAAAAAAAAGTGAAAGTTCATCAGCTGATCTCTTGTGAACTTTACACAATTGCAAACAAGAACTCTAAAGATGCCAAATTGGCTTATCCAAGCTTAATCTCTATGCTATGTAAAGATGCTAGGGTGAAGATGGGAGTAACTGAGTATATCTTAGTTGAGCGACCAATCACCAAAAAGTCAATGGAAGGACAACAAGTGCAGGACGACCCCATCAAGAGGAAAGCACAGGATTTCCTCTCGGAAATCCCTCAAATTGAATACTGAGAGCATCTTGAAGCATCTGTTACCAAGTTGCAAGAAGCTATGGACCAACTAAAGGAAAAACAGAAAAATCAAAATGGCATGCTTTGCAAACTGCTTGGGGAACAAGGGGAGCAAAGGTGTGAACTAAGGGAACTGAAGCGTCAGAAGCTGTCTCTTGAAGGACCACGCACTCCACAGACTAAAGGAGCATCCATCTCCCAAAATAAAGGTTGTTGAGTCCTAATCTTAACCTTAACTCTGTGATAATTGTTCTTATTAGGAATTTACCTTAGAAGTTATATATGAGTAGTAGTAATTAGTATCTCTATTTTGATTTTATCTCTAATTAAGCTATAATTTATTTTTCTCATCATCATCAAACATGAATAAAATAGTAGATTTTTAGAATAAAGAGGCAATATTTTTTCGAGTTTTTAATAAGAAAAATTCTAATTATTTAGATGTGGTGGCAATACTTTTTGCCTTCTGAATGAATGCCTGAACAGTGCATATTTTTTATATTAAATTTTATGAATGTTAAAATTGTTGGCTCCTGAAAGAATGATGAACAAGAGAAATGTTATTGATAATCTGAAAAATCATGAAATTGATTCTTGAAGCAAGAAAAGGTAGAAAAAAAAGAAGGAGCAGTAGAAAAAGCCAATAGCCCTTAAAACCAAAAGTCAAGGGTAAAAAGGATCCAAGGCTTTGAGCATTAATGGATAGGAGGGCCCAAGGAAATAAATCTAGACCTAAGCGGCTAAATCAAGCTGTCCCTAACCATGTGCTTGTGGCATGCAGGTCCAAGTGAAAAGCTTGAGACTGAGTGGTTAAAGTCGTGATCCAAAGCAAAAGAGTTGCTTAAGAACTCTGGACACCTCTAATTGGGGACTCTAGCAAAGCTAAGTCACAATCTGAAAAGGTTCACCCAGTTATGTGTCTGTGGCATTTATGTATCCGGTGGTAATATTGAAAAACAAAATGCTTAGGGCCACGGCCAAGACTCATGAAGTAGCTGTGTTCAAGAATCAACATACTAAACTAGGAGAATCAATAATACTATATGAATTCTGAGTTCCTATAGATGCCAATCATTCTGAATTTCAAAGGATAAAGTGAGATGCCAAAACTGTTCGGAAGCAAAAAGCTACTAGTCCCGCTCATCTAATTAGAATCTGAGCTTCACTTGAAACTCTGAGATATTATTGCTTCTTAATTTCTTTTTATCCTATTTTATTTACCTAGTTGCTTGGGGACAAGTAACAGTTTAAGTTTGGTGTTGTGATGAGTGGATATTTTATACGCTTTTGGGGGTAATTTCATGTAGATTTTAGTATGTTTTAGTTAGTTTTTAGTATATTTTTATTAGTTTTTAGGCAAAATTCATATTTCTGGACTTTACTATGAGTTTGTGTGTTTTTCTGTGATTTCAGGTATTTTCTGGCTGAAATTGAGGGAGCTGAGCAAAAATCTGATTCAGGCTAAAAAAGGACTACTGATGCTGTTGGATTCTGACCACCCTGCACTCGGAATGAATTTTTTGGAGCTACAGGAGTCCAATTGGCGCACTCTCAATTAGGTTGGAAAGTAGACATCCAGGGATTTCCAGCAATATATAATAGTCCATACTTTGCTCGAAGATAAACGACGTAAACTGGCGTTTAACGCCAGTTCCATGTTGCATTCTGGCGTTGAACACCAGAAACAGGTTGCAAGTTGGAGTTAAACACCAGAAATAGATTACAACCTGACGTTTTAACTCCAGAAACAGCCCAGGCACGTGAGAAGCTCAAGTCTCAGCCCCATCACACACCAAGTGGGCCCCAGAAGTGGATTTTTGCATTATCCATCTTAGTTTACTCATTTCCTGTAAACCTAGGTTACTAGTTTAGTATTTAAACAACTTTTAGAGACTTATTTTGTACCTCATGACATTTTTAGATCTGAACTTTGTACTTTTTGACGGCATGAGTCTCTAAACTCCATTGTTGGGGGTGAGGAGCTCTGCAGCGTCTCAATGAATTAATGCAATTATTTCTGTTTTCTATTCAAACACGCTTGTTTCTATCTAAGATATTCATTCGCACTTCAATATGAAGAAGGTGATGATCCATGACACTCATCACCATTCTCAACCTATGAACGCGTGCCTGACAACCACTTCCGTTCTACCTTCGATTGAATGAGTATCTCTTGGATTCCTTAATCAGAGTCTTCGTGGTATAAGCTAGAATCCATTGGCAGCATCCTTGAGAATCCAGAAAGTCTAAACCTTGTCTGTGGTATTCCGAGTAGGATTCAGGGATTGGATGACTGTGACGAGCTTCAAACTCGCGAGTGTTGAGCATAATAACAGACGCAAAAAGATCAATGGATCCTATTCCGACGTGATCGAGAACCGACAGATGATTAGTCGTGTAGTGACAGTGCATTTGGACCATTTTCACTGAGAGGACGGATGGTAGCCATTGACAACGGTGATCCACCAACACACAGCTTGCCATAGAAGGAACCTTGCATGCGTGAAGAAGATGACAGTAGGAAAGCAGAGATTCAGAAGACAAAGCATCTCCAAAACTCCAACACATTCTCCATTACTGCATAACAATTACTCATTTCATGCTCTTTCACTTTTTACAATTGAAACTAAAGAACCCTATTGGTGTCCTGACTAAGAATAATAAGATAACCATAGCTTGCTTCAAGCCAACAATCTCCGTGGGATCAACCCTTACTCACGTAAGATATTACTTGGAAGACCTAGTGTACTTGCTGGTTAGTTGTGTAGAATTACATAGTGTGAGTGTAATTTTCGTGTACCACTTACCTCAAAAATAAAGTAGTGGATTTTTTAGATCTTTTCACGGTGAATGCGTGGCCACGAACGGTGCGAAAATCGTAGCTTTAGATCAAAAGTTATGATGGTTTGAAGATCAACCAAAAAAGAGAACTTGAGAGAGTGATCTTCCCTTCCTTTCCACCATTTCAGCGTGTGTTTGTATGTTGTGAGGAGAGAGAGTGCTGAAAATTAGGGTATTAGGTTTAGTTTAGTTGGGCCAAGGGCCCATTATGGGTCTGGTTGGCCTGGTTTGGCCTGTTCGGTCCAATCTTAGTCCGATTTCTACAAAATCGGTATCAAAATTTTCGTCTCAATCTCCTCTATCATATTAAGCCATAAAAATCACATTTTTGGCTTTCTAGAATAAATTCTCATTTATTGGTTAATTAGTCATTAATTAACTGGGTTTTACATCCTGGAGATGCGCAATCGAGAGACGGTATCTGGATTAGCTACCGGGTGTGTCAGGTTTTGGCAGTTAACTGATACCTGAGCTTATGGCTAGTAGGATAGAGATACATTATATGCATATCGCTTGTTCGCTTTGGTTTGCATTCTTGGGATTGCCTATTTGATATTCATGTTTAACTTTTATATGTTCTATTTGTTGTATCTGTAAATTATCTGTGCTTTCTTTGTATGCATTGTTTGTATGTGCAAGTGAGACGATGCCCCTTGTCTGGAGGAGGAGTGACGAGGGCAGTTCCACCGGTATTCCGTAGGATTGGAGGAAAAGCGATGAATCTAGAGATTGAGTTAGTATTGAGTTAGAACTAAGAACCTTAGAGAACCATCTTGTTTATGGCTTTCATTTTAAATCTTTTAAGTTTATAATCTGAGTGTCGGAGTTCTAGAATTGCCTTTGCCTTTTCCAGGACCTTATATCTTATGTATGTGACACTTTTACCATGCTAAGAACCTCTAGTTCTCATTCCATACGGATATTTGTGTTTTTCAAATGCAGGTCGAGAGGCACCTCGCTAGGCATCTGGAGTTCTCTGCAGCGAAGTGGCCTTTAGGGTTTTTGCTTTTGATCTATTTTGTTATATCTATATGTATAGACTCTCCTCATGGATATATGTTTTACTTTTGCACCTCTTAGAAGTTTATGGAGAACTAGGGTGTCTTTCATGTATTTTGGGCTATGGATCTTTACATATATGTATGTAAATACTCTCCGGCTCAGCTTTAGCTTCGCAGGCTGAGTTAGGGGCTTGATTATTTTGTTTCCTTAGCCTTCTACTCTCTTATATATATATATATATATATATATATATATATATATATATATATATATATATATATGTGTGTGTGTGTGTGTGTGTGTGTGTGTGTGTGTGTTTCTTGGTATGCAAGTTTTTTGTTTACGTGAGGGTTACGACTTTTGTTTTAAACTTTTCTGCAAAGGCTCCTCGTTATAACATTCCTTTCAACTATTATTATGTATATAATTTTATTTTAAAGGTCGTAATACCTCACCACCTCAACTTTACGCGTAAAGTTCTGTGTGGTAGGGTATTACAATATCAATGTAATTACTTTATACATATCTATTTCAACATCAAACTCTAATTTTTTTCCATATAAAAAAAATCAACCACAAATATTTTATATATTTTGTTATATTTAAAATTTAATTATCTCATGAATCCACAGACATTTTAATGTGGATAAAATATATTTTTTTTGTTTTTAAAATTAGTTAAAAATTTTGAAAATATTCTTATATTTTATTTATTTTAATCTTATCCAAAAAAAAATTAATTTGTATCAAATGTACTCTTGAAAGTTAATTTTTCAAAACATTTAGAATCAATTCAGTAATAATTTTATAAGAATAACCTTTAACCTAAGTAAATTAGACATATTTATTATGTATTATTGTTGAAATGCTCTTGAATATTTTAAAATTTAGCTGTCAGAAGTATAGTTGATATAAATCAAACGCTTTTAAAATAAAATTAAAACAAAACAAAATTTTAAAATACTTTTAAAAATTTTGATAAAATTTAAAGATAAATAATATAATTTATCCTTCTAATTTTATCTTTATTCATGTTGTGGATAATGGTGCATTCCTTATTGCCTTTAGTTCCTTAAAAAGTTTTTTTTTCTTTTTTTTTTTAAAAATAGTTATAAAAGTTTTTTGGGTTATTTATATGTGCTTTTTCAAAATACATAGAAATAGAAAATAATAAAATTTTGCGTCCTCAAAAGTCATATTACAAGAAAAAATTTTAATAAAAATAATAAGTATATACTCATAACTTTTTCTGTTTTTACTTGAAATTGCTTTGTTTTGTTACATCCAAACAAATTAATTATATATTTCTAATTTTTGAAAAAAATATACTTCTATTTATAATGACATCTAAATATAATGTATATTTTACTTTTACTTCTATTTAATAATGCTTTCACTTCTACCTTCAAAAATAATTTCTCCCAAAAAGAAATAGTAAGTTAAAAGATCCCAATAATACTTAGATTAAGTAAGTTGCCAAAAATGGCAACCAAGATTTCTCTATTTGAGAAACTTAGTCAAGTTATTATACTTCAAAATGATAATCAAGCAATTGATTGATAAGAAGATTTATGTTTTATTTAAATTTGTACTATGAGTAGGGCATGGTATTAGCTGTCTACAACAAACTTTTTCACTTAAAAGTGGACCTGAAATGGTTGGTTGATGGTTGTCTACTGTCTAGTAGATGGTCTCCCTTCATTTTCAAGTCCTTCTCCACTCCCATCTTTTTCAGCATCATCTACTTCACACTGCAATAAATTCTCTCACATAATAGCAATAATTATATTTATAAGATAAAAAGAATATATAGTAATTTGTTTATTTATACTTTTATTTTTTTTTCAAGTATCCTCAAATTCGTCACATTAAAAATTAATTCACTGTGAATTGAAGCTTTATTTAAAAATTTATCGCCATATAATGAATTGTTGTATACATGAGACAAAATTTAAACTTCAATATTCGATTAAACGAACAAGTGAATTAATCATATTACTAATCCAAGTTAGTTTATTTATAACTTTATTTATTAATAGGCTTTTATTTTGAAATTTAGATGATTAGAATTTATTTTTTTTCTTAATCAATATTAAGATTTTACTTACCTTGATGTGTTAATGAAGTCTTATAATAAAAATTTCACTTAAAATGATTTGTTTAATTTGCTATGATCTTTAATTTGCTACCCAATCCAATCAAGTAATGTCAAAAGCAAAAAAGTAAACATGCCAAAAACCTATAATCATGGGAAAAAACAAACATGATTAATGTTATTATAACCATGTGCCTCTAAGTGGGAGTTGCTGTTTTTGGTAGCCTTTTTGCATTATTTGACTTCATGTGTTTACTTATGATCATTAAATGTTCTGTTTTTCAATACTAGCTTCATATACTTGAATATGGTAGTAAAAAGTAGACTAAGAAATAGAAAATCTATCTCTAATGGCTATCATGATTTTGTTGGATAAATGTAGCTATTGAACACTTAAAAAAGTATACTAAACTAATGAGACTACCGATACTAAAAACTATACTAATGAGCATCTAGTTCGAACCAAAAGATCTTTTTATTATATTTTATCTTTTCCACTTTTAAATTAAATATCTCTTTTTAGTTTTTTTTTTTGTTTTAAATTAACAGTCATTTTTGAATCTCAATAACTCATTAATTAATTTATATATATTATACCTTTAAAATTTTATTAAAAGATTATCAGTATAAAAATAGTCATGAAGAAATAAAATGGGTAGTGATTAATAAATAGTATTTTTGCCTCTCCTTCAAATTTATAATTTTCAATAAATCTTTTTTTGGTAAAAGATGAATTATTATTAAGAGAATTATATGGTACAGATCTAAATCTGTACAGATTTAAAGATTTAAAGATGTGGCAAAATCTAAACCACACATCCTAAAGTTACACTTTTCACTCAAAACCGTAACTCTTCACAAAGAAAAGCGTCACCTAATGGAAAAAAGTAAATTAGAAGATTTAAGAGAAGAAATAATTAAGTTATCAAAATTAATAGATCAAAAATTAATGATTTTAACTAATGTTAATTGTAATGACACCGAATTCTTAAAATCAATACAAAATGATTTTTCTCAAAATCTTTATTTTACTATAAGTTTTATTGAAGGACTTCAAAAACCTGAAAAAACTTATTTTTCACACGGAATTTCTAAAAAATGTTACCATGGAAATGATTCCCCACATCTTTATCATACCTTCAACCCACAATTAAATTCTATAGTAGATATGCTTGAAGAAATATTAGTATCCATAAAATTTCAAAGAAATAGGGAAAAAGAGAATTCCAAAAAAGAAAAATTTCAAAATATAATCAACATAACAGACTTAAAAGTAAAACCACCATTGAAATTATGAATATTGAAGAAAAATTAGAAGAAGTTACAATGCTTTTTAAACAATTAAAAATGGCTCAAGAAAATAATATTATGGAACATGGTTTTCAAATAGAAGAAGAATTAGTAAATTCTGAAAACATAGAAAATGAAGAACACATTCTAGATTATTCAAGTGACGAAGAACCAACAATTCCAATACAAGTAAAAAATGAAGCTGGAACATCTAAGGATAATCAATCTCAATTTAAATGGGAAACAGGTTTTGATAATTATGCCTTTAAAAAAGGTTTTATAAATAAAGATTCAAAATATACAAAAATACCATCAAAATACATCCCTAAAATCCAAGAAATTGAAGGAGATAGAATGCTCGATTTAGACTGTAAAAAGAATGAAAAATAAATTTTCGAAAACTGGTTAAATTCCTTTTTATTAGAAGCCTTTACTAATCCAAAACTTAGTGAATTGTCTGGAAGAGACATTTGGAATTACATAGGATTTCATACTAAAGGAACTATAAGAGATTATATGACATCAATAGAAAACCAAATAATAGAAAAATTAGAAACAAAAACATCAGCTTATGATAAGATATTATATATAATGATGATTCTATATAAAGAATTTTTTGGAAAAAATATTATAGATCATAGACAAGAAGTCTATAATAAAGAATATCAAGAAGCAAAAAATCATTTAGCTAATATTCAGATATATGATTTATGTAATGTGGAGTCTTATATATGTGAATATAGAATACATTATTACAAATTAAAAGAAGAAGATAAAAATCATTATCTTAGTATGTATATAACAAAACTTCCATATCCTGCTAATGAATTTATAATGGGAAGATTTATAAGAGAAATAAATAGAGGAACAATTGAAAATAATTTTGGTGGAGCAACCTCTGCAATAAGAGAGGAAATAAAAGAACGTTGTATGCAAGAAGCAACTCAAAAAAGATTTGCAAATATAATTAAAATTTGCTGTCAGGATAATGAGGAGATACCTCAAAAATATGGTCTTAATAAAAACTTTCAAAGAAAAAGAAAATATCAATTTAGAAAAAGAAAATACTATCCAAACTGGAGAAAAAAGAGATATTTTAGAAAGGAAAATAACAATAAAAATAAAAGACAAATAAATAACTATTGCCCGAATAAAAAAGAAAATTGTAAATGTTGGTATTGCCAAGAAGAAGGACACTATGCAAATGAATGCCCGGAAAAGAAGGATAAAAAGGATCTTACTAAACAAATAGAAATTGTTAAGTCTTGTTTCATGGAACCATTAGAAGAATCTGATGACAACTTAGACTATATTTTTGAATATGTCTCGGAAACAGACTCAGAGACTGAGTAATAATGCTACATTTATTACTATAAAAATAACAAAAAAGTTTATAAATGCTTTCATAGATTCTGGAGCAACACAATGCTTTGCTAGTTCAAATATAAAACTTGATTGGAAAAAATTAAAGAAACCATTAAGAGTTAGAATAGCTGACAAATCAATACATAAAATTGACCAAAAAGCAGAGATGGTTGAAATTTTTATTCAAAATTATAGGTTCATTGTTTCATCAATATATATGTTAGATTCTGGAATGGATTTTATCATAGGAAATAACTTTTTAAAGCTATATCATCCATTCATTCAAGAATTAACATATATAGTTTTAAAAGCTCCATACGATTCTTCAATAAATCAAAAATCAAAACGAATAAAAATACCGACTACTACTATAGATAAGATCTTAAAATTTAAAATATTCTCTATATTAGAGACATGTTATTTAAATCTATACTTTCAGATAAATATCCCAAAAAATAATCTTGAAATAAAGATAGAAGAACTTTTGAATGAAATTTGTGCTGAAAATCCTTTAGATATTAAAAATACAAATAACGAATTAGTAAGTATTAAATTAAAAGATCCTACAAAAGAGATAAATGTTCCAAATAAATTTCCTTATTCCGCAAGAGATAGAGAAGAATTTTCATTAGAATGTAGAGATCTTTTGGAAAAAGGAATTATAAGATTAAGTAAAAGTCCTCATGCGGCTCCAGCCTTTTATGTCGAAAACAATAATGAAATTAAAAGGGGAAAACGAAGAATGGTTATTAACTATAAGAAGATGAATGAAGCAACTATTGGTGATGCTCACAAACTTCCAAGAAAAGATTCTATTTTAGAAAAAATCAAAGGAGCAACTTGGTTTTTATCTCTTGATGCAAAATCAGGGTATTGGCAACTTCGTTTAGACGAAGAAACAAAGAAATTAACTGCTTTTACTTGCCCAACAAAAGAATCAACAAGTGTGTTACTCTATGAATGGAATGTATTACCATTCGTATTAAAACAAGCCCCAGGTATTTATCAAAGATTTATGGAAGAAAATCTAAAAGAGTTAAATGAATTTATTTTAGTGTACATTGATGATATACTAATTTTTACAAAACAGGATAAAGAAGATCATTTTCAAAAATTATTAATAGTTTTAGAAAGATGTAAAGAAAAAGGATTAGTTCTTGGGTTAATTCTATCCACTCAAGGAAAGCTAAAACTGCAGCCAAATGTCCTAGAAAAGATAAATTTATTTCCTAATAAAATAGAAGATAGAAAATAATTACAAAGATTTTTAGGGTGTATAAATTATATTTCTGATCAAGAATTTTTAAAGAACATAACAGAATACACTAAAAGCTTATTTCCAAAAATAAGTACTAAAAAAGAATAGAAATGGGATGAAAAAGACAGTATGCAAATTCAAAGGATTAAAGAATTATGTGAAAAACTTCCAGAACTTTATATTCCAGAAGAAAATGACTACTTAATAGTAGAAACAGATGCTTCAGACATAACTTGGTCAGGATGTCTAAAAGCTAAGAAAGCTATAAAAAGTTTGGAACAAGAAAAAGAATCACTAGATTCTAAATATTCCTCAAAGGAATTACTTTGCAGGTATATTTCAGGAACTTTTACTCCAACAGAACAGAGATATACCACTCATGAAAAGGAAACTCTAGCAGCCATTAAATCTCTTAAGAAATGGAAAATTGATTTACTACCCAGAGAATTTACATTAAGGACAGATTCAAGTTACCTAACAGGTTTCATACGATATAATTTAAAAGTTGATTATAATCATGGACGATTAGTAAGATGGCAATTATTTTTGTTACAATATCCCATAAAAATTGAATATATTAAGGGTAACAAAAATGTTATTGCAGATACATTAACAAGAGAATGGAGTTCGTCTACAACGCATTAGATCAAGAAATTCAGAAATACGAACAAGAACTCGAAAAATGCAAGCATTGTCAGCAAATAAGGACACAGATCCAATCCCTCAAGAAGGCCATCAAAACAATGAAATCAACACAACATCCAAAACCATCAGAGTTCAGCCAGCTAAGCGTGGTGGACAAATCAGGTGAAGAAAAAATTCCAGAAAATAAAACAATTGCTGAAATTATCAAAAAATCCACCCAAGATAAAAAATATTATGTAATTTATAATGGCCCCATGAAAGGAGTATATGATGCCTGGAAAAAAGCAGCACCATTTACACATCAATCAAGGATAATTCATAAAAGAGGATTTTTAACACTGGAAGAAGCAAAGGAATCTTTCAGGGAATATGAAGCTCTTCATCCAGAGCAAACCCTAAAAAGAGCAGATAAAGCTCCAATTCAAACCCAGAGAACAGGAATAATAAGAAACATTCCTACAAGGGCTGAAATCAAGGAAAAGAAAAGGGTCTGTAGATCAAATCTTAGAGAAACCCTTAACATAGTCCTAAATTGGATTGAAGAAAAAAGGGCAATCTTGTGATATTATCCTATTGCCAAAGAACAGTTAACAAAGCTGGTTATATTTCCAGAAGCTTCCCCATCTGACACTTATCAGTTTTTCCAGTATGGATTAATTGATACAATTTTAATTTTTAATGATTTGAAAATTATTAGTGAGTTTCCTGCAGGATTCGTTGATGCAGTAAAGAGATTTAAAAATATGATTGACAACGTAAATCCAAGGGATATATCCCTAAAATTTACGAACAGTCAACCTATTTTTAATGAAGAAGAAGAATGCTTGGTTCCAGCACACCAAGTAATATTCATGTCCGTCTTCCCAGGAAATTTTCAACCAATTGATCAAGTTCAAGATTTAACAATCTACAGTCATGAAGGAAGACTAGCCAGCACACTAGCAAGGGTCTTCGAAAGAACTCAAAAGATAACAAGGGAATCTCACACAAGAATCAATTATAAAAGCAGAAATACTTTGCTTGTGTCCAGTAAAAGGAATGAAATTGAAGAAAGAGAGATGAGACTCTTAGTGGAATTTGAATCAGCATTCTACAACTTATCTGGACTCTTAGAAAAGCTCCCTGAAGGGATAAAGAGGAATCTCTACTATTTGATAAAAGACAGAGAAGACCACAAATGCCAGCTATGTGTCTCAGAGTTATCTGAAGAAAGCAATAATGAAATGGAATCAACCCACATGATAAAGGAAGAAGACAACGCATCTGAAGGTCACATGATGAAAGAAGAGGACAGCACATCTGAAGCATCTCTCAACATTATTGCATAGTGACGTAAGCGCTTAGGTCATAGAGCACCAACAATGTAGCTGGTGCAAGATAATAAACAATGACGTAAGCAATGACGTCATAAGAAGGGTAAGGATGGGAATTGTCCATCAGACCCAACTATTATAAATAGGTTGCTTAGGCAATTGTAGAAAGCATCAAACAATAGAAAGCAGGAGGCTAAGAGTACTCATATGCTAGGAGAGCAAGGAGGAAGCGGCCGAAGCGATTCTATAGTTTGAAGAAGAATTCCCTTAGGAAAAACCAATTCTAAACTCCCCTTTGGAGTTAGTATCTACAATCTCCCCTCTGGAGATAAAAACATCTTATGTAAAATATTCTAAATAAAGGAAGTTTTTCTCCAGAAAGGTACGCCTTTATCTTAATCTCATAGTCATGAATTATTTAGAAAGTTTAGAATTAACGGAAGAATCTGATTATTATAGATTATCTGCCTTATTAGATAATGAAAAACAGGTTGTTTTAAAAACAAAATTAAATCTCAAATCAAATGAAAATTTTAATAAACAAAATCTTTTAAAAGAAGTTTTTAATAGAAAAAATATAATATACTATAGAAAAATTCAACTTGAAGCTCCTATAAAGATAAAATCTGTTAATGGAGAACTTGAAATAGCTTTGATAAATGATGAAGAATTGAGTAAACAGATTGAGAAAATTAAGGATCAACAAAAAAGATCTAAAATTGGATGGATTCATATTAGTACTATACAAGTCTTAATCAAATCTACATATATGAAAGGAATTAATTCACCAATAAGCTTAGCAATCTGTGACAAAAGAATTACTGATGACCCAATAGATCAAATAATTGGAATTGTTCATGGAAACTTGGCAAACGTAAATGTTAAACTCAATGCCCATCTTGGATATGCTATACCTTTATCAACTGAAAATCTTGGAAGATCTATAAGTTTGGCTTATAAATTTTACAGAAAGAATCTAATGGAACAAGACGATGAACCATTTTCAATTACATATGCAATAAATTATGCTTTAACAAATAGCCATCCTAGTATAATATTTAAAAACAGAGAAAGAATTTATGTCGATGAATTATTTCAGAAAATTGTAAAAACAGAAATACCAAAATATAAAGCTATTGAAAACCCAGTTCTTTTACTAAAAGAACCATCAGGAAAATTAGTTTCATCAAATTTTCAAATAAGAGAATCCAAAATTAATAGCCCTTTAAGTTTATCTAAGTTAAAGATTAAAGAAGAAAATTCTAAAATAAAAGAATTAACAAAAAAGGTCGAAAAATTAAATGAAACCCTAAACACTAAGTTATGACAATAAATAAAGAGAAAATATATGTAACCTATCAAGACAAGAAACAAGAGCTCTTTGAAAGAGAAAATCGGTTGAATTATTTACAGTTTTCTGAAATAAATCAAAGAGCATTTGAAGCTCTAAAAATAATCTATGACAAATTGAAAGGAGAAGTTAAAGAGTTAGAAAAATTAATAGAATCTCTAGAAAATAGTGATGAATCGATGATAGAATTTGCAGAAATTCTAAGATAAATAATGAAGTATACAAAGATTGAGAGACCAGAAAACAAAATAAAAAGAAAAAGGGTGAAAAAATTAAAAAGTAAAATAAAGGAGTATAAAAGGGAATTAAATAATCTTCAGTTCGAAATTAATGACCTTATAATAAAAAGGATAGAAATAAACAAGTTGGAGCTAAACTTAAAAAATTTATAAATGCCTGAAACACCATATTATGACTTAAAAGAATTAAAGCTGTTGAAAGAAAAAATGGAGAATGAAGTTGAAAAATTAAAAAGACATTTAGAAACAACAGAAAGTGTAGAAATAAAAGAAGTTTTGGAGGATTTGAAAAATTATATTAAAGAAAAAGACAAACAGATAAAAGATTTTATATACAATAATCAATGTAAAAAAGAACATTATAAACTAAAACAAGATTGAAAAACTATAAAAATGAAATCAGAATTAGTAATAGTAGAAATGCTCAATACTTTTGATTATAAAATTACAAATTATAAAGTACCACCAACTAAATCTATACAAATTATAAACTTATTCGAAACAAAATATGAAGAGTTAAAAATTAAAAATTGGTATCAGAGTCAAGTTAACGATTAAGGGTAACACTTTTTCTTTAAGTAACATTTTTAGTGATACACTTTCAAATCAATAAAAAACAAAAATCTGTAAATCTGTACCAAAACACATCTGTACATTAGATGAACCCTTATTATTATTATTATCTATAATAAATTGATGTGCATTAGAGCAATTGCAGTGCTGAGGTTCCCCAAGGTTCCATTTCCTCTTTTTCTGACAAAAGCAAACACCAACCATGGAAGAAGAGTGAGAGATCGAGAGTCCCCACATGCATTTCAAAAAGAGAGAGTTCTTCTTCAGAGGCACCTTGAGGGTCCAATAAAAATTTACCACGTGGAAAATTATTATAAAAACAAAATTATATAAAATTATAATTAAATCATAATTAATTTAATAATTATAATAATTAATTATATTAAATAATTATATTTTTATTTAATTAATATTTTATATTAATTATTTAAATCATAATCAATATAAATAATTATATTAAATCAATATTAAATATTATTTATATTTACATAAAAAAATCTAATTTTTATACCTTCCAAAATAATTTTTAAGTTGAATTGCGATAGCTTAAATGGTTAAAGTTGTGTAAATAGGAAAAGAAAAAAGGTGAACTAGTTTTTCTCAATCAATTAAATTTTAGTCAAGTGATCAGTAACACAAGATTCTATTTTAAATAATATTAATTCTTGTTCTCTAATAATACAAATTTTGTTGTATTCCAATAATAGATATTCATTGTTCGTTAGAAAATATTATCTCGCTTTAGGAATTATTTTTTTAGAGAATAAGTGGGCTCATTTTTTTTATATTATAAATAATTTGGTGACATGTAGTGATATTTTAGAATTATTGTAATACTCAATTTTTTTGAAAGACTAGTTTTGTGGGTGAATAATAATTTTTATATAAATAAAAATAAAACGGCATCGATGTTTTGTTTTAAAAAAATTTATTTAATTTGTTTACAGTGACGTTTTGCATAATTATTATTTTTTAATTGGCAAAAAGAAAAATAACAGCAACATTTTGTGGCGCTCGTCAAAAACTCTCATAGCGACGTTAAACACGATTTTTTGATTATTTTTTAGTGTTACACCAATTATGCTCCCATATTTAAAAAAAAAAGGTTCGAATAAGTGCGGTGATAACAGAAAGAAGAAAGAAAAGTAATACAAATATGTATAACTCTCTATTTGATATTAGGTAAAAACTTTTCAAGACTTAGCTTAGGTAAATGGAATTCACTTATCTCAGGTAAACTATAATTTAAATACCAAGGCAAATTTTGATGTATTTCCGCATACGGGCTTTTTCGGGTTAACAAAAAGAATTAGAGAAGTAAATAATTGTATGCACAAGTGCACAACACATGAATAAAAGTTTAAAGAAAGATAAAAGAAAAAGAAAAGGGCACCACTTTAAGCACAACTACTAGCTGACAAGATTTAACGATAACATGCAAATTATAAGAGCAATCTCCGCCTTATATTAAACAATGCTAATGTTGTTCTAGTGGCAAACATTAAAACATCGAATCTGTCCGTCTCTCACATCTACTAAATAATCTAATACAAATTTCCACTGAAGATCAAATTTTCATGCTACACAAATTAGAGAGTCAAATTTGTGATAAAATAAACATTTTTTAGATGTAAAGCAAATCGTTAAAGTATAAATCTAACTCTCATATTTATATATCATTAAATATATATATTATGTTTTCATGTCTTATAAAAAATTAAAATTTGTGTGTCTACGTGTCACATATTATATCAGTATCTGTACTTTATAGTTAATAATATATTTTTTATATCAATTATGCTGGATAATCAACTAATGTACTAGCCAATTATAGTTAACTAGTGTATAGACTATAAAAGAAGCTCAACAACAAAAAAAAAGATTTAAATTAAGTGTAATCCTAATTCCACTTTCACAATTATTTACAGTAAAAAAAAAAACCACAAAATCGTTCATTTTCACGTATGTATTACTAATATTAGAATCCCACCGTCAACACGCAGCCGCGCATCCTCCACTGTCAAGTACGCATCACCTTCCATCATCAACAGCTATGGGTCCGCCACCTGCAGTCGCACGTGACATCACAAACGTGGTAACATTAATCTCTCTTTTTCTTTTCCTCCGTATCTCTCTTCTTCTTCTCAGTTCACCTTTAGAAGTTCTTGTACAATAATTTTAGATGTTTTTTTTCTTTTGATTTTAGATGTTCTTTTCAATGAGTTTGGATGTTTTTTTGTTAGATTTTCGAATATTATTTTTCTATGATTTTAGATTTTTTTCTGTTAAGTTTTGGATGTTATTTTTCAAAAGATAAGAAAAAGGAACATTTGAAAACAAAAAAAAACATCGAAAGCTATTAAAAAAAATTATCAAAAACCTAAAAAATTGTCTTTTTCTTCTTCTCAAGATCACCTTTAAAAATTCTTATACAATAATTTTAGATTCTTATTTTGGATTGATTTTGGATATTTTTTCAACAAATTTGGATTTTTTGTTAGGTTTTCGGATATTCTTTTTCTATGATTTTAGATGTTTTTTTGTTATATTTTGCATGTTATTTTTCAAAACATAAGAAAAAGAAACATTTGAGAACTAAGAAAAAAAATACTAAAATTATTAAAAAGAATCATCCAAAATCTAAAAAAAAATATACAAATAATAATAATAAGAGATGCGGAGAGAGAGACATGGAGGGAGAAGCGTGGAGAAAAAGAAAAAGATGCAGAAGGAGAGACACAAAGGGAGAAGTACGGAGAAGAAGAGAGACACAAAGGAAGAGAAGAAAGAAGGTGAAGGAATGGGAGGGCGCGTAAATTTTTAGCGTAAAACTAATTTTTAAAATTTTAAAAGCATAATTTTTTAAAAAATCAATTACTTAACTGCATATAGAATTGGTTTCTAAATTTTCTCTTTTAATATTTATTGTAACTTGTTTTTAATATAGCCATTTTACCACATGCTAATAATCAAAATGTTTGCCAAATCTAATAAATGAAGTCATGTTGATACCAAGTATATCCTCCTATTAAAAGAAAAAATTGTTAACTTAATTTGAATGATATCCTTAGGATATCAGATATGAACTATATATAAGCAAAAAAGCTCTAGAACCAAGTGATTTACCCAACCAATTTCAATTAAGTTATTTTAAAAAATTAATAATAATTATTTAATGATGATTAAATATTATTATCTTGGGTTAAAAGTCGAATTATGTGTGTGATTAGTTTGTTAATTGTGCAGAAAAAAATAAAAATAAAAACAGGCCAACAACAAGCTAAACAGGCCAAAATTGGTTCAGGCCCAGAAGTGCTTATTATTATTGGTGCAAAAAGATAGTTACTGATCTCTAAACAACACAAGGAAGAAAGATAGACTCAAGGATGACCCAAAACCAAAAGTCCACGCTTCACTTCACTAACTAATTCAAGTATCTAGTTACTAAAGATAATCACATTTGAACTAAAGCTAAGTGAACCAAACTTAGTCTTTCTCTTCTGTTCTCTACCCACGTAAATCACTTCCAAAAGTAAGCAAGAAAAAAGGGAAGCTCTGATTAGGACTTAAATTAAGAAGAAAAAGTGGGTTATCAAAATCATGCAAAGATGAAGAAAGTCAAATAGTTAGAGCTCTAAGCAAAGATCACATTTGAAGACTACATCAGAAAATATTTTCATCTTTGTGCTTCATTGAAGATTATTGAAGAAGTCCTTATTCTGCATGCACCGAACTGAAAATCTGAAGAAAATAGAGGTTATGGAGTCCTGCTACAAATCAAGGGTCAAGAAAGAAACTTGGAGACAAAGCACAAATGAAGGGCTCAGGTCCTTGAAGCAATTTGAAAAAGGATGAAAGAGAAGATGGTAAGTATGGATGCATGTAAGGTTCAATCACTACTACTACTCTATCTCTCTTCTGCATTGCTGCTGTTGTTGAATTTAGGGAAGAATAAGTCAAATAAGTTCAAGCCAAGTTTCAAGCTTTGGAACCTCATCTATTAAAGGGATAAATGGCAAGAGATAAAATACAAAACAAAATGCAGGAGATAAATCTGTTTTGTCTCCCACCGCAATAAAAAACTCTGAATGTATCATCAATCTTGAACCAAATCAGACCGAATCTGCTCTTGCTTCACTCAAACCCATAGAATGAAGTTCTTAAAGAGCTATCTTCAGGAATCTATAATTGGAGATCCATCACATGGAGTCACCACAAGGTCTTCAAGTAGAATAAGGATGGAACAAAATGACCTTGCCTTTATTTCTCAAATAAAACCTCAAAGTGTGAAGGAAGCCCTTGATGATCCATCACGGGTTAAAGAAATAGAAGAGAAGCTGATCCAATTTAAGAAAAATAAAGTTTGGACATTGGTGCCAAGCTCAAATGGTGACGGGTACCAAATGAATCTTTCGAAATAAATTGGGTGAGGATGAGAACATTGCAAAAAAACAAAGCAGGACTAGTGGCTAAAGGATATGATCAAGAGGGCATTGACTTTGATGAGTCATTTTGCTCCAATTACAAGGATGGAAGCAATAAGATTATTGCTTGCTTATGCCACATACAAAGGATTTAAACTTTTTCAAATGGATGTTAAATGTGCCTTTTTGAATGGTATTATTGATAGAGAGTGGGATATTGTGATGCAAATTTTACCAATGACTTAGTTGATAGAAGAAATACTTCATAGATTTGTTATTTTCTTGGACAGTCTCTGAATGTCTGGTCAAGCAAGAAAAGAGTTATTGTTGCCCTGTCCACAGCTGAGACTGAATACATAACCACTTCATCTTGTTGTTCACAATTATTGTGGCTTAAAACTCAACTTGCATATTACAAATTACAAGTCAATAGTATCCCTTTATTGTGTGATAACATGAGTACAATAAACATCTCTAAAACCGTGTTCTTCACTCAAGAACCATGCACATTGAAGTGAGATTTTACTCCACTAGAGAACATGTGCAAAAGAAAAAAATTGAAATACAATTTGTAAAATCTAAAGATCAACTTGCTGATATTTTTACAAAACTACTGTCGAAAGATAGGTTTTGCAAGTTAAGAACAGCCATGGTATTGTTTGTCTTGAATTAATAAATTAATTTGATGATGTTACTCTCTGGTTGTTTTTGTCTCTCAGGTCAACAGGAGATAAAACTGAACAGATAATGAATTACTCTAGGTTCCCTGTATATAAGGCTGAGTGTTGGTACTTTTAAATTGAATTAGGTCAAAATTAAATCTTTGACGATGATCCATTGTGTTTCCTTAACACCACCATTGGGCCCAAAAAGAAAATTATATTTTATGATACGTGCCTTATTGAATTCGTAATCATAAATTCAAAATACGTTTTTTTAGAATTTTCCATCAAGTCAAATCAAATTTAGGTTTCTGCACATTCTCTTTGACTTATGTTTTCAAAATTCAAGCATTTATAGTAGTTGTCAAAAAGAAAACCATTCATTTTCTCTCCCAACCTCCATCAATTCTCAAAAATTACATTCTTTGCTATTTCATAAAGATGAGAAAGAAGGTTGCTACATGAAGAGGCATTGGTTCCTATCGTGCTCCATGAAATCCTCCTCCAAAACGCCAAGTTCACACTCATATCCATATTCACTCCCATTCTTCATCACACTCCTCTCCTGTTCCCGAACCAATGGAATGGACCAAAACCACTTCTTGACATCCATCAACGGCACCAACAGAGACTAAAACTTCTAGGGCTAACATTGCGAAGGGGAAAAGACCCATGACTAACAAAGAACCTCCATCATCTCCACCTCCTCGGTCTTCATCTCGTCCTCAAGGACGTGTTGCTCCTTCTAGTCACCCTTCCAAAGATAACCGAAGACCTTTTCTCAACTCTGTAAAAGAACCAAAAAAATCCTAATCCTATTGGTTTCAAATCACATTTCTGTAACCTTCTTCATTCTCAGTTTGATCCTCATAAGTTCTCATCGAGTATGAACTTTGAATTTCATAGAGCTATTATTTCTAAAAGACCTTTGTGTACAATATATGTGACTGATTTAAATGCTCTTGTTAAAAGGGGGATTAATTTTATTGAAAACGTTGTTTACTTGGACTGGGAAAAACTTTTCGAAATCAGAAAACCAGTTTATCCTGATTTAGTTAGAGAATTTTATGTCAACATGTATTATCATGAAAAAAGTGTTCACTCTTATATTAAAGCCCGTGAAATTTATGTAAACAAAGAATTCATTGGTGATGCCCTAGATTATTAAGATGTTGGTGTCAATGCCTACATCTCCAAAAAATAGGATAATGATCTGAGTATTTCACACAAGGATGTTTTGGCCAACATTTATGAGAATATCTCTCTCATGGATGGTGTTACTGTAACCACCCTACCCCGTGCATAGGATTATATATATATATATATATATATATATATATATATAATGAATTAGAAATTGGAATACGTAGTGCTAAAACTTTTCAAGTGACGAATTTCGGTAATTAGATAATTACTGCTATAGTTAATTTATTTCTTTTTAAATTAACTACCTCTTAATAATTCATAAGTAATGAATTAGTGGAGGATTACTCTAAATGTGTTACCAACTATTAACCCGATTTTTTCTTCCTCCCTTTGGAAGCCACGGTTTTTTCTTCTCTTCCTTCTTCCGGTCCAACTGAACTAAGTTTCTTTTAATTAAATTAAAACCTAAGGGAAAACTCTGGTTAAGTTCATTCTCTCTTTTCCTCTCACCACCGAACGTTACTTCAGGAGAAACCATGGTCACCGCTTCACACAAGGACTAATGTGAATTGGTATTGCAAGGAGAGGGAGCCACGAAGCCTTGCCACACCAGCTCATCCTTCTCCATCTTCTATATATATATATAGCAGAGCTAAACCTTTCAATTCCTTTAGAAACTATACGAAGAGAAGAAAGGAATCAAAAATGGCGATTGCTCAAGGCAGAGGAGAAGGAAAACGGCAACAGGGATATCATCAACTACATACATCATCATCAAGAAGGAGGGAGAGGCCCATTAAAGGAGCTGCAACCTGAAGCTAAAGAAGAAAACCCTACCCTTTTTCTTTCTGATTCCCTTGGTATTTTTATGATTAAGTAAGAAATTAGTAACTCTACGCTTTGTTGTTCTTCCTAATTTAAAGGTTTTACCCCTGTTGAGCTCCAATTTCTGTAAATGAGGACCAACCCAATCATATTAATGTCATCACAAGAATGAGACTCTTTTCCTTGCTTCACATGCAGCTTAGTCACTTAGCCTTGTGAACTGACAAAATTTCCTAATTACGTTTGTTAGGGTTTCCTGAGTTAAGGTAGCAAGGAACAGACTTTGGTTTGTGAATCCTTGAAAAAAAAGGTAAGGGTTAGGAATGTAAATTAGTTATGGGTAACTACTAGATGTAATCTTATTGATGGTGATGAGTTAACATGATTGATATTGTTGAAAATTCTGTTAAGTGGTTGAATTATTATTGCTGAATGTAGTGCAGATTTTTAATGTTGTGAAAGTATGATCATGTTATGTGTATCGTATAAATTCTTGATGCTTATGGATCTGAAGATCTTGAGCGAACTAAGGGCATAATTCCTATAGAAATGGTAATAAATAATGAGAATTGTTGATTGGTATGAGTTAGAAACTTAGGGGATCGGATTTGGTTATTGAAAATTAAGAAGCCTTGCTGTAGAAATTTTGAAACAGATTGGACAGCAACTTAAAATAAATATTGGGAGCAGTCTAGACATGATTTTCGAACCAAACTATTTTTTGATCAAACTTCAAGAATTCAAGATTACTCCATAAAAATTTCAGAAAATTTAGACAAGTGGTTTGGAAGATATGAATTTTTAAAATTTAGTGGTTGCTCTAGAATTTTTTGATTTTCTGGTTCTGCAGAACCAATTTTCAGTCGCTATAACTTTTGATTTATTTGGAACTTTGGATTGCTTCCAAAATTATTTTAAATATCTATCAGTATATTTTAAGTGTGTTTAAATTTCATATTCATTAATATTTTGCAGAGTTAGTTATGTCTCTTGAAAGCTGGACTATTCACAGAAAATTCACAACCAATTTAAAGAAACAAGCAGCACTTCCAACTGACATTTAATTAACCAAACGAGGTGCTATGGATCTGGAATTTATTTGTCCTAAAACTTAGGGGTGTCAAGTGTATTCTCACAAAAATCTAGAAGTATCGGATTAGAATTGGATTTATCATAAATTTTTCAAAAACAAAACTGCTTGCTATATTTTTTCTAAATCTTCTTAGGGCAGCAGCAATTTTTTCTTAAGTTTTCCATCAAATCCAATTAAAATCTAAATGCGATAAAAATTTAATTTCAATCCAAAGGGATATGTCCAGATTTGGCAACATACATGACCTTAGTTAAAGGAAATGGAAATGATAGATTTTCTCCCAAAAGAGTTGATGTTAAATGGTGATGCGGAAGGTTGTATAATTAAAATGGTGAGGCAGAGGCACATATGATAAAACAGTGATGCGGAGGTATGTGTAAGTAGATGGGGATGTGGAGGCATAAAGAAAAGAAAAGAAAATGAGAAACAATGAATGAAACAAAAGTTGAGAATTGTATATTGAATGGGCCTTGTGCTAAATTGCTAATACGAAAGTGCCCGCCTAACTGATAGCATGAAATTGCTAATGCGGGAATGTTCGCCTAATTGATAGCCTGTCTCTTACCGTGATGCCAAGAATCCTAACTGACATGGGTTCGCCCATGATGATAATTGTGCCTAACTGACACGGTAAAGAGACCATATTTGAGCTCATGGCCTGCGTTAGGAACATGCATACATCATCTTGTTTGCACATATGAACTTCTTGTGAATTATTTATTGTTATTTCCTAATTGTTTATTCTATTTACTTGTTATATATATTTGTGCCTTGTGTTTTTGTGTTTGTTCTTTTTTCATTTCACAACAACTTAGAGATAAAGACCTTAGGCCCCTTTTTACCTTGTTGAGAACTCTAGGTTCTCACCCTTCTTTTCTTTCTTTCTCCCCCCTAGATGGGTTCAGCAGAGGAGTTCTTTGAGTTTTATTTCATCCTGAGTTATGAGGACCCGGTGCGAGGCGGAGTCTTCATATGAAGCACGCTTTGGACCACTTTCTCGGAGGATGTTCAGAGATCACACCAGAGATAGACGTAGCGGATCTTCTACTCCCTTTTTAATAATCGGTAGTATTACCTTTCCCTCGCTTTTGTAGTACTTTTAGAGGGGTAGGACCTCTTAGTAGTTTGGTTCCAGTTTAGGAAAACTGTGTGAGAGTTGGGGCTGACTTTCTCTTTTGTATCTGTATATATAACTTGGTGTAGTACTCAATTTTTGATACATGACATGTATCTCTAAGCTTAACTCATGTGTATAATTGTATGTATGTGTATATATATATATGATATTTTCTGTTACCATGTATTTATCTGTGATATGGCTTTAAGTATTAACCTTTCGAGCAACTAGATGATTTTTCATGATAAATAAGTTAATTACGCTGAACTAGTAAAGACTTATATTAATATTTGCTTATGAAATTCGAGTATAGAGCCAAGTAAGTCTGTACGACAAGTAACACCTAAACGATTGGCATTAGTTATGACGTGTCAAAAGTTAGAGTGTTACAGTTACTCTGAACTATTGAGCCCTAGGTCCTGTCAAAGCCCAGTTACACTGCATCATCACCCACATTCTCTTACCTCAAAGCGGGTCTTATTAATGGGTTACTCTCTGTGACACCTTGGTTCTCTATGCTTTCATTAACAAAACTGAGATTTCATTTGCGTATCTTATGATGCGTCATATATATGATTGCATCAAAAGTAATAAAAATGTTTCACTTTCATATGGCATATTTTTAACTTGTTTCTTTGAGCACTTTGGTGTTGATCTAAAGAATAAGACACAAGAGAATAGAATTTTATCTCTTAAAAGCGGTGGTGCAATCAAACAGACAAAAAAAAAGGGACTAAGGCTGCCAGAGTTATGGTTATGGAAGAAGAAGATGAAAGTATCCATCCTCTATCTGTTGTTGGTACATCAACTTCCAACAAGTACTTGGTAAATGGTATTGTCAAAGATGTGGTGCAAGAATTTGTGAATCTAACCAAGAAAATGATCAACTCTAGCCAACAAGCTAGGAGACTTACAATTCAAATAAAAATTCATTGAGAAAGTCTCAAAGCAGAGTTAAAGTACTTTTAAAGTACCTTGAATCATTGGAAGATGATCAAATGACGTCTGAGCATGAAGAAGAAGAAATTTTGAGAATCGAGGATGAGGGATCTGATATCTAGCTCCTTGTTGATGCTGCTGCTCATGAAAAACTATTTTTGATGTTTCACTTATGTTACTTTGATACTTTTCATTTCATTTGGATGACCGTAATAGTTCGACAAAATTGATGTTTTCTGAACTGTTTGTACTGTTGATTTGAATTTGGAAGCTTAACATATTTTGTGCAGGGATTACTAACTCTCCTTGATAACAAAAGGGGGATTGAGTGAAAGAAGAAAAATGAATTGTTAGTTAGGTTGTTTAATTCATGTGATCTTGTTGTGCTGTTGTTTTTAACATGATCTATTTGTGAATCAATTAGCACTGATTGATTAAGGATGCTATTTTATTGCTTGCAGCTCTGATTGAAATGTTTTATCACTATTATGATTATTATTTGCTATTAGATGAGGCTGATGAAGAGTTTATTTGGATTAATAACCTTGTAAATATTTGCTAGTGATCAGGCTGGTTTACTTTGTAAGCTGGTTGATATAATTTTTGGATGTTTGGTATTATTTTTATGTAAATTATGTTGATCACAGGTTGAAAAAATACAAACAATCAGGGGAAGACAAGTGAAAAAAAGAAAATGGGAGTTCACATTGGAGATGGTATCATCAAAGGAAAGTTTCTTTATACTCTTCTCATTTTTTTGTTTACAATTTATTTTATAACGTTTGTCATTAAGGATGAGATTATTGAGTTTAAAGAACTAATAACAATTATTTGATGATGACTAAACATTATTATCTTGGGTTAAAAGCCTAATTATGTGATAGATTAATTTGTTAATTGTATAGAAAATAAAAGAAATCAAAACAGGCCAACAACAAACTAAATAGGTCAAAATTGGTTCAGACCCCGAAGTGTTTATCATTATTGGCCCAAAAGGATAGTTTCTTATTTCCAAACACAAGGAAGAAGGATAAACTCAAGGATGATTCAAAACCAAAAGCCCACGCTTCACTTCACTAACTGGTTCAAGTATCTAGTTACAAAAGATAATCCCATCTGAACCAAAGCAAAGTGAATCGAGCTCAATCTCTCTCTTCTCTTCTCTCTACCTATGTGATTCACTTCCAAAAGTAAGCAAGAAAAAGAAAAGTTCTAATTAGGACTCAAATCAAGAAGTAAAAGTGGGTTACCAAAATTATGCAAAGAAGAAGAAAGTCAAATAGCTAAGGCTCTAAGTAAAGATCACATCCAAAGGCTACATCAGAAAACATTTCCATCTTTGTACTTCATTGAAGATTGTTAAAGAAGTCCTCCTTCTGCATGCACCAAACTGAAAATCTGAAAAAAAATGGAGGTTATGGAATTCTACTACAAATCAAGGATCAGAAAGGTAACTTGGAGCCAAAGCACAAATGAAGAGCTCAGTTCCTTGAAGTAATTTAAAAAGGATAAAAGAGAAGATGGTAGGTATGGATGCATGTAAGGTTCAATCACTGCTACTACTCTATCTCTCTTCTACGTTGCTACTGCTATTGAATTTGGGGAGGAAGAAGTCAAACAAGTTCAAACCAATTTCAAGCTTTGGAAGCTTTACTCCTCTATTAAAGGGATAAATGGCCAAAGATTAATTCAAGGAGTGAGAGCACAAAGTTTAGATTTCCATAGCTTACAAAATTATACCTTTTTCTCCTTCATGATTCTCTATCGAATATTCAGCTTTCTCAATTTTATCTTTCTTTGTTTCAATGAAAAGGGCATTAATGTGAGGCATTAAGAAAAAGTCACTGAAAGAAAAGACAAAGAGATTTAGACTTGGAAAAAAGTCAAACGTTTATTTCAAATATATTTTGTATATTTTTCTGTTTTATATTCATGATCCTAAGAAAATTTTCTTACTAAGTTGGGTGAGCACTTAGTGGTTGAAAATTTAGGGTATGAACCTAATCAAATCTAGTTTAGGTAGAAGTTGAGTTTGTCCCAGATAGGATTGGATTGAATCCTAGAAAAATTGGTGTTTGTAATCATTAAAAGATAATGAAAAGTCCACCACTATTGTGGGAAAGAATGGATATAGGCCACATTGCAAAAGGTGGTTGAACTAGGATATATGGCTGTGTCACTCTTCCTTCTCTGTTCTGATTTTGGTTTTAATCTCTAAAAGACAAAATAAAATTGTCTCCTACTTACCCAATCCAACCTGACGTCACAGCAACTTTACCCCCCCTTACAATTCTGTTTTGCCTTCTCTATCGACAAGAGACAAAATAAAAGCATCTCATGTATTTTTAACAAGAGCTGACTCAACAGATTCTCTAAGTTCCATCTATTTGAAATAAAAATAAACAAAGTAAAAAGAGGCATAGATTCAACTCCCTCCCCCTTCTCTAAGCCACTGATAACCATCAATGTTGATGAGTAATTTGTGCCAAAGGTTGGAATGACTTTCAACACACTTGAAGAAACTAAAAATTTTTATAAAGATTATTTTAAAGTTGCAAGTTTTGCTACCAAAATAAGGAACACAAACAAGAAGAAAAATGGAATAAAAAATCAATTAATTATATATTGTTATTATGTTTGTTGAATACTGAATTTTTGGTTTTAATATCAACAATTTTTTGTTTTTATTAGAATGAGTTTTGGTGTTGTGGTTGTATAATTTTGGTATTACACCATATTAAATAATTTATTATTCATCATTTTTCATCAAAACACATTCAAGAAGTGTAAAAATTCCTAATATCCATGAATTACTATATTTCAACATATTTACAAAGAAACAGTACTTTTAAAATTCTAAAAGAGAAGTATTTTTCAACATATTTATAAAGAACCAGAATCTATAAAATTCAAAAATAGAAGTACAATATTCATCCTATTTTATGTCCTCTAATGAAAATTTATAGAAAAGGCTTGTAATTGTAATAAATGGCTTGGATTGTCTTATGGCTTCAAACACTTCGATGACTTTATATTTCAATTTATTTGTTTCGTCAAAGAGAACCCATAAAGCATATTCTTTTTTGAAATGATCAATTTTATCCTGCAATTGAAAGAGAACCTGTGAAGCATTACATCGTATTTTGGTGCCTTCTTAGGTATAATGTTCTTAACAATTATTTTCTTTGTCAGATGAATCACACTGAATCTAGATCATCTAAAAAACACTACAACTACATAGAGATTCCAAATTTAAGCCTATGACATTAATTACACTGAATCTAACTCATAATAAAACTTAAAATTTGCAAATGATCATACTAGAAAATTCATTAACATGACTTAGATCATATAAGAAACCATACAACTACATAGAGACTCCAAATCCAAGTCTATAACATGAATGAAACTGAATCTAACTCATAATAAAATCTAAAATTTGCAAATGATCACATTAAAAAACTCATCAATATGACTTAAATAACATAAGAAACATTACAACTATATAGAGACTCCAAATCTAAGTCTATGACATGAATCACACTAAATATAAACCAAAATAACACTTAATTTGCAAATGATGATACCAGAACCCTCATCAAAATAGCTTAAATCACATAAGAAACAATACAACTACATAGAGACTCCAAATCTAAGCCTATAATATGAATCACACCAAATATAAATAAAAATAATATTGAATTTGAAAATGATGATACCAGAATTCTCATCAACATGGCCTAAATTACATAAAAAATAGTACAACTACGTAAAGACCACAAATCCAAGCCTATGACATGAATCACACTAAATATAAATAAAAATACACCGAATTTACAAATGATGATACCAGAACAATCATCAACATGGCTTAAATCACATAAGAAACACTACAACTACATAGAAGCAGAAATGCACTATCTAGAATCAAGTTACATTCAATCATGCTTCGTGTTTTTGTCTTTTAGAAATCCACAAAGAGCCTCGCTGAGAGCTTCATCTTTTTCGTCTTTTGTTTTGTTTGAAACGTAGCACAGAGAACTTCGCGGAGAGATTTTTCGTTTGGTATTGTTGTTAATGATTCAAATCAGGACAGAGAACTTCGTAGAGAGATTTTTTCTTCAGTGTTGTTGTTGATAATTCAACCTAGCACAGAGAGTCGTTTGAAGTTGTATGTTAAAATGAGAATTTAAAATGGGTTTTCATGTTAAATAGCGCGCATTGGAACGCCATGTGTGTCGAAAAGTGAGAGCGTGTTCACACACGCTAGATAATGAAGCTGATTTTTGTTGGGTTTGGACCAACTTAGTTGAACTTAGTTGCCAAAAAAATTTAAATGTATGGCAGATATGATATATAAGGAGAATATGATATAAATTAAAAATAATAATATCCCAAATTTATCTCCAAAAAATTTTTATCATTAAATTAGTCCCTAATTTTTAATCACTAAATTAATCTGTAACATTTTATTTGTTAGACAAATCAATCAATAAGTCTAATTTTGATAATAAAAAAAATTGACAAATCAATCTCTATTATTTAATAAAGATATAACCATTTTTAAAATTTTTAGAACAATTTTTTTATATTAATAAAAAATATGATATAGAGATTAATTTATCTAATAAAATAAAAATTAAAAAATTATTATTAATCAATTAAAAGTGATAGTGCTAGTAAGAACGTATCTTAGAATTATTAAATAATTTTGTTAAGATTAAAAAAAATCTTATCAACATATGTAAAGATATATTTAAAGAATACCATCAAAAGATATTTTACTAAAAAATATTAAAAATTTTAAAAGAACATTATATTCTTAAAATATTATTAGAAGTTTACTAAATTCTTAAAAGCATTATAATATTTTGTTATAATCAAGACAATAAAATATTAAGAGAATCTTTAATAATAGTTTTAATTTTAATTTTATTTTAAGTTTTATAAGATGACACATAAATATTTGTGAAGTTATATATTATAAATAGTAATTTAAAATTAAAAATAAAATTTATTTTTTCAATGTTTAGTCTTAATTCAATTAGAATTTATATTATTTTTAATTATTTTATCAATATAATTATATTAATAACAAAATTTTATTATTTTTTATCAAAATAATATTATATTTTTAAAATAATACTTGTTTTATTTTATAAATCAACTTTAATAAAAATTTTAATTTTAAATCAATTTACTTTTTTAAAATATTGAAAATAATATTTTAAAAATACTCTATTGCAGATATTCTAAAGATGGTTCCATAACCCCATGTGAACTGGAGTTCAAGATATATTATAAGTAGCTCTAGACAAGTTCAAATTTCAAACGGTACGCACAACCCATTCAAAATCCCCAAAATAAAGACCTGTAACTCCCCCAATGAACAGTAATAGTCAAATGAGATATCATAAATGAAATTTCTCAAGAAGCGTGGTAAAAATTAGAAAGGAATTAATTCGATCATTACATATATGATACAATATAAATAGTAATTTGCATTGTAATAAGCAATAACAATGCTATGCTAATATACTGCTGTAAAGTTTTCATCCTCTTTTATGTTTCTACCAAATAAAAAACAACCAAAAAATTACAAATAATAGCAATTAAAACAAGATATTTATGTAAAACCCCTGGCTGGAAACAACCACCAGCACCACCAGCAACACCGACCACTCCACCGAAATCAAAGGGAGGCATGGACCACAAAGAAGAGAACCCTAATCTATCGCATTGGGGCCAGCACAAGCCTTCAAGACAGGGCTCCAAATCCACTGCACAAGGAACTTCCTCCCATTCCTCCCATTCAAATTGAATGTCTTCCCTTCTCTATCCTTCATCACCTGCCCAATGTACCCTCCCCCACCTCCGCTGCCGTACAGCCCTTCACACAGATCCCCGATTTCCGTCGGCGCCGTCGGATCCTCCCCGGCGTACCACGCATTCACCAGCGGGTTCGATGAAAGCTCTGCCAACTCGTGCCCTAAAAAACACCAACATTAGAGCATAATTAACCCAATTCTTTACTAATAAAATTTATTATTTTTTTAACACTATCAAATATTAAATTTTAAATCTTAAATTCTAAATTTAAAAATTTAATAGCATAAAAATAAAGTATCGCTAATATTAATAAAAATTGCAGGCCTAATGTTTCTCATTTAATAATTTAAGAACTACATTAGCAGTGACATTGTGTATCATAAGCTGAAATGGATAACATACTAGAGTAATCAACTTAGTTAACAGAATTGGTTATAACAGAATTTGTAACAAAGTTCAGTAGAGGTTTATTAATATTTACCTATCACACTAATCATGCCGTCGATGCCAACATCTCTGTTCGGCGGTGAGAGCTGCCCCGGGCCTCCGCCAGCCATGTACGCCGGCACGGCGAAGGGGTAGGCGCAGACCTCGGGGCACTGGCGGCCGGAATTCCCGATCCAAGCATAGGGGAGCGTGTAACCGACCATGGAGGGGAACGTGAAGTAGTGGAAGCCGCAGACGGCGCGGCAATAGTCCTCCATAGTGACGTCGCCGGCGGTGAGGACTAGGTAGATCCCGTTGCGGTGATCGACGGGGAATGGCTTGGACCTGACGGCAGTGGCGATGACCTGCTGTACGGATAGGCGCGTGAGTGCGTTGCCGTGGGAGTAGCGCGTGTCCGCGTACTCGCCGGCGATAGAGACGGATCGAGAAATGTTGGCGCCGGTCTGGTCAGTGTAGAGGGAAACGGTGCGCCACCAGTCGGCGACGGAAGGTGAGGCGGCGCGTGAATCGGAAATGGAATGAAGGAAGTCCTTGATTGTGAGCTTGTGGTCTTGCGACCACTTACCGTACCAGATTAGGTAGATGTTGATCGGAGAAGAAAGCACCGGGCCCATGTGGTATTTCAAGTTCACCAAATCCGATGAGCCCTCGAAACGTTTCGATGAGGAAAGTGGGACTCTTGGGTTGAAGAATGATGGGTTGGTTTGCAGGGTTTGGAATTGTTGCTCTTGTTGTCGGTCATTGTTTGGTGTGGCTGAGGCTCTGCATTGGAGGAGCGACAAAATGGTAACTAAAAGAAGGTATTTCGGGAAGTGAGACATGGTTGGTTGTTGGTGGTGGTGGAGGAGGAGGGAGTGAGTGGAGAGCGAGAGAGATTATATATATAATGGTAAGTGTTGCGGTTTGTGAATGTAGAGGTTGATGCGCTGGAGACAGCTGCCATGTGGTGTGGGGGCATACTTTACCCCTCTTATAAAAATCTACCTAATGCTGCTAATCAAAATATCTATCTTTTATCTTCCATCTTTACTTTACTATTGTTTCATTTTTATTTTTTTTCAACTTTCTCTTACTTTCTTGGACCGAGAATCATGGACTTCTAAACTCTTTTCTTGTTGAGTGTTGACTTACCGTTTTGTTGCTGCTGCAATTTAATTATTTACTCCCACTTATACTTGCCACTCTCTGGCACTGTGGCTTGGCTCACATGCACTAGAGACTAGAGAGTAGAGACCCTGGCTAAAATAAGTTATATTATAGATAATCTCGTTGGTTTACATGAAGATAATTCAAATGTCGTTGGATATAAAATTTATTTTACATTAACCTCACCACGTACTTAAATGGTATGAAAAATAGTTCTCTTCCTTTAATAATTCCAGAAAAAAATAAATAAAAATAACATAACTTGTTTTACAAAAATGCCTTACATTACATTACATTTTTGTTTTGTTTTATTTGCTTTCCTGAGCTGGATGCCGTGTCATTTAATTTGTTACTGGTGTTACGTATTCGGTGAAAGTGGGCAAGTGGGAAGGGAATGTGAATTTGGTGGCAGAAGAAGATGGCATTGCAGAGCCCATGTTGGGTCATAATTGGGAGGTGAGAAAAGAGACAGTATAAATAAGGTACATGGAAAAAAGCAATGAGGTGGTGGTGGTGGTGGAGAGCTAAAATGTTGCAGAATTTGATAGCACCACCAAAACAAAGGGTGTGAAACAGTGAAAGTATGTCAAGCACATGGTCCCAGGGTTTGTGATTAGAGGTTTTCCAGTTCGGTTTTTCTGTTGTTCGGACGATGCCTTTGACAGTTATGCTTCTGTCTGGCTTTAAGTGTTTTCCGGTGACATAACAGTTTTTTTTTTTTTCCTTTCCTTATTTGTTGGGTTCTTGATGTGGAATGTTAAATTCCATGCTTGTGTAAATTCATCAGAATCTGTTGGTTCTCGTCTTCTTGAAGAACCAAATTTTAATTTCTGGTTGTTTCCTTTGTATTGGTTTTTAAATTAAGTTCCTCAATTGTATAGTGATAATTGGATTGGAAAATAGTTATGTGCGCATCAATCAAATTAATTATCATGTATTTGTATATAAATACATATGTTGATTAATTTATTTTTAATATATCTTTTATATTAATATCTAATTTAGTAACTAACAGATTTAGGTATTATATGATGTTTACTGAGAAGGACCATAACAAAGCATTATTAGCTAAAACATTATTTAGATTTTAGACTACTAATTAATCTCGTAGTCACTAATAAGACCATAAGTTGTTGTCACTCCAGCTACACTTAATTGTTTGAACATCTTGGGTGCATTAGCCATCAGAATTGAAGAACAAGATGTTAGAAAGAAATGATTATTAGCATGAACCCAAATGTGAGTGTCATGCTAAGACTCGAGAAAAGTAATAGGGTGTCATGAGTCATGAGGTGGGGTTGCTGAGATAGCTAAGTTTCCAAGAGGAACCGACAACTTTTTGTCTCTCATGAGATTGCAACTTGCCTTTCCCCTCAATGCATTCCATGCAAGGAGAGTAACGCATCCTAATTTCTTTAAATCGTTTGATGTAGAAGGTTGTCTTTTATAGTTTTGCTTCATGTTCTTGAGTTCATCTTATCTATCGACTATCTCATCCAAACGGTTCTTTCTGTGTCTAGATTCAATTAAAATACTCCTCCATCCCGTTCCCTTTTGCCTCAATTGGTAAATTTTCATGATACAAGTGCCATAAATATTAAGCGTGCGTGTTTGCATTCTTATATATCTTTTCAACAAGATAAGAGATACACAATTATATACGTTTGATATGGATACAATGAACAAAAATATTAAAATTATTTTATCAAAAATATTATCTGCACACAATAAATTAAATCAGTTATCAAATAATTTATTTTATATTTATTTATAACTATATATGTTATTTTATTTATTTTAATGTGTTTTTTTGTGTTAATATAATATATTTGTTGTTTTATATTTTTCAAAATGTAAAGACAAAATAAATGTGTTACGTTGTAGCATCTAGATTTCCCCATCTCCAAAGAGGTTCTTACATCGAACTTCTCTTATGTAACAAATGTAAAGACAAAACTTGGAAACAGATCAGAAAATCTTTACAATATCCCATCTCTGGTTCTGTTCTAGTGACCGAGTCACTCGTAGTTCAACAAAGATAATAATATTTATTTTTTCTTTTGGTCTTGTGTTTTATATTTTTGTCAAACGAGATACATAAATAGTATTTGATTTTTTTTTCATTATTTTTATTGTTTTTGCTTCTCAGTTCTCCTAGATATATAAGCACAAAACATTGCCTTGAAATCAAGGTTATATGAGAACTCGATTGGTCATTAAACTGTTTTAGTCACTAATTTATTAGTTATTAGTCTAATCAATTTAATTTTAATTTAATCGAAAAAATCGTTTTAGAATAAAATAATAAATAAATAAATTATAAAATAGTTCTCATCAATATAATAAAAAACAATTAATAAACCATCAACACAATAAAAAATATAGAACATATATTTATTATTATAATATAAAATTACAGAACATATTTATTTAATAGTTAATACATTAATAGTATTAAATATTTTTCAAGTGACCAATCAAATGTGTTTTCAAAAGATGGTTAAAATTCATAAATTGTCATATAAGCCAATTTTAAAAAAATAGCACAGAAAAATTAAATCTTATGAAATTAATTAATATCAAATAAAAAGACGCAGTAAATATAATCACTGATGATCAGCATAACTTGGAAACTTGTTATGCATTCTCTTTCTTTCTTCATAGATATAAGTAACAATTATAAGGGATCGAAAACAAAAAAATTAACCAAGTCAAAAACATTAGTTAAAGCAAAGACCTCTGGAATACATTGAAAAAGAATTATAATATACATAATTCCTGCCATAAGCTTTCACAAGGAAAAAGTATTTATATAAATTCAAAAACAGTAGTTCTTATCAACACAATCAATAAGACAGCATCATAACGAGGCAGAAATTAAATAAATTATCAATAAAAATTGAAAAACAACAACAAATAATTAACAAAAACTCTGAAAACAATAAATCATCAAAAAAAAAAAATTCAAAACAGCGTCGTTTAAGAAGAATTGATTGATTCTTGGTCTGATCTAACTAACCGATTTTTAATCGATTTAATAATTTTTGCTCAGTTCTTTTTTAGACTGATTTAGGCATGAGACCGAATTGTTAACATCGTCGATTTTAGGTTGGACCGATTCAATCGGTCAATTTAGTCTGATTTTCAGAATCATACTTAAAACACAAATTTATTTAATTAAAAATGATATAAAATTAGATAAAATTTTAGAACAACGAAAATAGAGATAGAAAAATCTTTTTTAATCCTACTTAACAAAATTTAGAATGTAAGAAAAATTCTGGTATTTTCGATTCTTTATGTATTTTTTATTGAATAATGACAAAAGATAATACTACATATATACAACAGTGAATATCTTTACAAATCTATTATAATAATAAAATCAGTGAAAAGATTCTATTAATTTGCAAGGTGATGAGTCAGTATAACTAATTTATTTTCTAGAAGAAATACAGGTAAGATATAAGAAATTAAAAAAGTATGATGTAGTAGATTAATTCATTTGTTGAAATCCTTTTGTTGGAGTTATGGGTTGATAAAGATGGTTGATTTAATACGTCTTCACAAGTTGGAAGGTAAAAAAATGTCCAAAACCCTAAACTTATAAAGATTAAGATGAAAAAGATGAAGAAATAGAAAATTAGTAAGAACGTCAACTGGCCTGAAGAAGAAATAAGAAGTTTCATTCATCAACATCCAAATGTTTGGTATATTCATGAAATACGGGATTAGATATATATGAAAGGCGCTTTGATTATTATAGTAGAGAACTGGGACCGATTAGTGCTGATGGAAAGAAATTATAATATGTTTAGCAACTGTTGAAGTTCACATGTAGTGTTAGCAAGGGTGTGATATTCAATTTCCGTAGAAGAACGAGCAATGATGCTTTGTTTTTTGGTCTTCCAAAAAATTAAAGAGTCGCCCAAAAAGAAGCAATATCTAGTTAATGAACATTGGATATCAGGGCATCTCGCCCAATCAAAGTCGCTGAATCAAAAAATCTGAAGTGCAGAATTTCTTAGAAAAAAATGCTTTTACCCAGACTTCTTTCTAAATACCTCAGAATGCGAGTTCTAACTTGAAGGTGCGCTTGAATAGGAGAAGTCATAAATTGATTTAAATGCTGTGTGGCATATATGATATTAGATCAAGTAGTGGTTAAATAAATAAGGCGTCTAACCAATTGACAATAAAGGAAGGGATTAAATAGAAGGGAGCTACTATTTTGATACAATCTTATAGCATTATCTATGGAACCGAAGCCCACTTTGCACCCATAAGCCAAAGACTTCCAAAATGTAACACCCTACCATACAGAGTCTTATGCTTAAGTCATAATTCAAAGATGGCAAGGTATTACGACCTCTAAAATAAAAGTTTAGTACATATAGTAGTATGAATGATTGATTATAACTAGGAGCCTTTGTAGAAAAAGGGGTAAACAAAAATCGCAACTCGAAAGCGTAACACTCCGATCGATAACGTAACGAACAAGGATAACCAACGCGTGATTATATATATACAAAGGAGTGTCAAAAACAGGAATATCAAGACTCAAGATCCGGCTGCGAAGATAACCGGTCCGAGCATAACAATATATACATATGATAAAATAAGGAAAACCCCAAAGGAAACCCAAAGGGACACCAATACATAAAACCTATTCTCCAAAATTCTCCCATAAGAGGAGTCATCACAGTTTGTATTATTTAATGGAGATAAAAGTATCTAAGCAAAACATATAAACCAAAACATAGCCCTGAGAACAAAGGATCTTCGCAAATCTAGAAGTCCCCAGCATGCCTCAGCGAGAAACCTCACGTCCTGCATCTGAAAACCACAAAATCCGCATGGGTGAGAACCAGAGGTCCCCAGCATGGTAACAGCTTCCACATATATAATACATAATAATGGAGGAAAGCCAAAGGAAATCCTAGAACTTCCTCCAGATAATATCAAAGCTTATAAACAAGCTAAACCATAAAGGGCATCTGACTAAGGATTCTTCAGTCTAACTAACACTTCCCTTTCCAATTCCTTCAGACCTCCCAACCACCAGCAGGAGTATAAAGTAGCAAACACAGTTATATCAAACGAAGAATATGCAAATAGGAATAGTTAAGGCATTTAGACAATTAGCAAGTATTATGCAGTCAAATAGGCAATCTCAAACAATTCATATAGTATGCATTTGATGAATGCCTGTCCCTAGTGGCTGATGATATCATCTTGTCAGTTATAGAGCCAACCCGACAAGTCCTGGTCGCTAACCATTGGACTGTCCCTCTGTCATGCATCCCCAACTCGAGTTATACTCGTCATAAACTTGATCATAATCATGATCTATATCCATCACCCTCACTGGTGAATATATACGGGGGCGAGCTCATCCGGGTCTTTCACAGTGCTCGGCCACACTTACGACATAGGGTCAGCAGAGTATCAAGTCTCAACCTGGAGCACGTGGTGGCTAGTCACTGCTACTACCCAGGGAAAATCGTATCTCAGATAGTGGAAGTGCAAATCACAATTATCAATAATTCAGCATAAACATGCCTGAATTCTCATCCATGGATCAACATCCATATCAGCCATCCGGCTCACGGTTAAATCCATAACCAGCCAATATTCATAGCATACACAGCTATTCCGGCTTACGGTTCAATCCAGAACCAGCCAATTCATAAACAATTACGGCCCTTCGGCCAATGGCATAACAAGCACTTCCACCACCATCCTCCACATCTCACATAATCATCAATGATCCTCATTGATTATTCATCTTCCCCTTGCTTCACTCGCGAGTTACCTCATTCACTAACCCTTTTCTAACAGCTAGGCATATCATAATGATTTAAGATATAAGTGGTGAGATCGGAGGCTTAGAAGTATGAGATTTGGCTTTTAAAACTCAAAAATCAACTTTGGGATGAAAACAGGGCCACGCGTACGCGCACTCCACGCGCACGCGCGGATGGCCTAAAAAACTTCATCCACGCGCAAGCGTCAAGCACGCTAACGCATGGATTAAAAATTTGCCAATCGACGCGTACGCGTCAACCACGCGTACGCGTGGGTGTTCTCGTGCCCCAGGCACAACACTAGCACAGTTCTGGCATGACTCTCTGGAAAATGGCTGGGCATTGGGTGCAGCACAATCGGCGCGCCCGCGCACATCACGTGCACGCGTGGATGGCATTTTCAGGAAGGACGGCGCGCACGCGCCAAGTGCGCCCACGCGCAAGGGGCCATTCTGCTAAAAATTTTCTAAGTTAAAAGCTGCAGAATTCACCAATTTAAACCCCAATCTTCCAACGGATATAACTTTCTCATTTTAAATCGTTTTTCACCCGTTCTTTGAACGGCACGGACACCCCAGATCCAATTTCATTTCTAAAAAGATTTGTACAAAACAGAGATCCGTAGTCCAAGTTATGTCCCACCAAAGTATGCCCAAAAACCATGTTTTTCATAAAAACCACAAAGTGCCATTTTCAAAACAAGCCATTTCCAACTCTTTTCAAAATCAATCAAAACATGCCATTTTCATCCCTTTTCTTTGAAATCAATCTAAATATATCAAATTCCACATCAAGACTCCTCAACTCACACATTGACACATTACCACAATTTACAAAATCACTATCTCATCATTTTAACCCACTTCACCCAAGTGGCTCAAACTCAAACATATTGACATATCATATACTATCCCTCATGCCAATTCTCAACAACACCAATTCCAATAAATCATTATTGTACACAATCAACATCATACTCACCATCAACATGGTTCAACCCACAATTCAACCATAACCAATCATCAAGCATATATCACAACATGCATATTTCTCATACATCATACCACCAAGGCATCAATAATCATCATCACATATATGACCACATCATATATCTCAATCATTCAACAACATCAACCATTCAATGCCTATCTTAGGGCCTCTAGCCTAAGTATTTCCTACCACATTACATATTAGATACGGGAAACCGAAACCATACCTTAGCCGACTTTCCCAAGCTCCACCGGAGCACTTCCAAATCACTTATCCACAAGCTCTCAAGGCCTCAACACCTCCAAGAACAGATTTTTCACCACCAAATCCCTTTCTTCAAGCTTTTCAAAATCACCACTCAAGCTCCAATACTCACATAAACACAACCTAAGCCACAATCATCATACCCATACACAACATCTCAAAACCCAAACATCATAAAACAACAAAATTATACTAGGGTTAAGAACCTTACCACACCCAAGGTCCAAGGAGACAAGATTAACCTTCTCTTTCAAGAGAGTTGAGTCCTATAACATCAAAGAACCCAAAATCTCAACATTTCACTCATGAAACTCGAAAATAAGGGCTGAGATTTCGAACAGCAACACGTGGCTTACCTCAAGATTGGTTGTATGGGTTTTGTAGAGATCTCCGCGGTGAACGCGTGGCCGCAAACAGAGCGGTAATCGGAGCTCTAGATCAAAAGTTATGGTGGTTTGAAGATCAACCAAGGGAGAGAACTTGAGAGAGTGTTCTTCCTCCCTTTCTCTCTAATTTCAGCTTGTGTGTGTAACAAATGAGGAGAGAGAGTGCTGAAAACTAGGGTTTTGGTTAAGTTATGTTGGGCCAAGGGCCCACTTTGAGTCCAATTGGTCCGGTTTGGCCCGTTCAGTCCAATCTTGGTCCGAATTCTATAAAATTGGTACCAAAATTCTCGTCTCAATCTCCTCTATCACATTTAGCCATAAAAATCACATTTTAGGCTTTTCCAGAATAAATTCTCATTTATGGGTTAATTAGCCGTTAATTAACCAGGTTTTACATTCTACCCACCTAATTGGGAATTTTGCCCACAAAATTCAAATGCAATTACCTGAGAATAAATGCGGGTAATCCGTTCGCATCTCCGACTCAAGTTCCCAAGTGTGTTCCTCAACACCGCCTCGACTCCATGCCACTTTGACTAATGAAACCTCTTTTCCACGCAACCGTTTGATACTAGTATCATCAATTCTGACTGGAGCCACTGGAAGCGTTAAATCTTTCCTCAACTGAACCGACTCAGGTTCCAACACATGGCTAGCATCAGGAGTGTACTTCCGAAGCTGCGACACGTGAAACACATCGTGCAGGTTCGAAAGATGAGGTGGTAGAGCCATCCGATATGCCACCGGTCCAATCCTCTCCAGGATTTGAAATGGACCAATGTATCGAGGATTCAACTTCTTTGCCTTAATTGCCCTACCTACTCCCGTAGTCGGAGTAACCTTAAGGAAAACATGATCTCCTTCCTCAAATTCTAAGGGCTTTCGCCTCTGATCGGCGTAACTCTTTTGACGACTCTGCGCCGTAAGCATCCTATCACGGATTTTCTTGACTTGTTCAGTAGTCTCAGCTATCATTTCTGGCCCCAACAAGCTTTTCTCTCCAGCTTCATACCAACATAGCGGAGATTGACATTTCCTCCCATACAAGGCCTCATACGGAGCCATTCCGATGCTCGCATGATAACTATTATTGTATGCAAACACCACTAATGGCATATACCGATCCCAACTCACCGGTTGGTCCAAAACACAAGCTCTCAACATATCTTCTAGTGTTTGGATCGTCCTCTCAGATTGACCATCTGTTTGAGGATGGTAAGCCATGCTCAAGCTTAATCAGGTTCCAAAAGCTTTCTGAAATGCACCCCAAAACCTTGAAGTGAAACGAGGATCTCTATCAGAGATTATAGTAGCAGGTACACCATGAAGTCTCACAATCTCCTTTATGTATAACCGTGCTAGCTCCTCAAGGGTGTAAGTCATACGAATGGGTAAAAAGTGAGCTGACTTCGTCAGTCGGTCCACAATCACCCAAATAGCATCAAAACCAGTCCTAGTCCTTGGTAATCCAGACACAAAGTCCATTGCAATACTTCCCCACTTCCATTGTGGAATCTCTAAAGGTTGCAACATCCCGGAAGGTCTTTGATGTTCAATCTTTACCTTTTGACAAGTTAAGCACTTTGAAACATATTCCGCCACATCATTCTTCATACCCGGCCACCAAAACATCGCCTTTAAATCATGGTACATCTTAGTACTTCCCGGGTGAATGGAGAATCCACTTTTGTGTGCCTCCTTTAAAATATCTTGCCTTAAAGTGCCAACATCCGGCACAATGATCCTACCCTTGAATCTCCATAACCCATCTTTTTCTTCCGATACTCTCCACCGTTTTCCTTGCTCAATAGCCGGTAACACCTTCCATAACGCTTCATCATTTTGATGAGCCTTTAGGAGTTCGGACTTAAAATCACTTGAGATCTCTAATCGGCTCAAACACAAGGTTCCGGATACTTCTCGAGCACCAATTTTCAGACTCTCGAATCCCTTGAGCAACTTCTCCTCTTGAAGCATCATCCAAGCCGCATATAACGACTTCCGACTTAACGCATCCGCCACTACGTTCACCTTTCCCGGATGGTAATTCAACTCAAAGTCGTAGTCCTTCAACAATTCCATCCACCTCCTCTGCCTCATATTGAGCTCTTTCTGATCAAAGAGATACTTCAAGCTCTTATGATCAGAGAAAACTTGGAACTTAACCCCATAGAGGTAATGCCTCCACACCTTCAAGGCAAACACAACCGCAGCGAGTTCCAAATCGTGCGTAGGGTAACTAACTTCATGAGGTCTCAACTGTCGTGAGGCATACGCCACCACATTACGATGCTGCATCAGCACGCACCCTAGACCCTTCAATGAGGCATCACAATACACCTCAAATGACTCATTCGGCTCGGGTAACACTAACACAGGTGCAGTGGTCAACTTTTTTTTCAATGTCTGAAAGCTCTCCTCGCACTCAGGGGTCCAAACAAATGGAGTGTCTTTGCGGGTTAACTTTGTCATTGGCAAAGCTATCTGTGAAAAGCCTTTGATAAACCTTCGGTAATAGCCAGCTAAACCTAGAAAACTCCTTACCTCTATTACGGTGGTTGGTTGCTTCCAATCCATCACAGCCTCCACCTTTGTTGGATCTACGGCTATTCCCTTCTTACTCACCACATGGCCCAAAAACTTCACCTCACTCTTCTAAAACTCACACTTCGACAGTTTTGCATAGAGTTTCTTCTCCTTTAGAATCTGCAACACGGTCCTCAAGTGTTCCGCATGCTCTTCTTCAGTCTTGGAATAAATCAGTATGTCATCAATGAAGACAACAACGAATTTATCCAAAAACGGACGGAAAACTCTATTCATGTAATCCATAAACATTGCAGGAGCATTCGTCAATCCAAAAGACATTACAGTGTACTCGTAATGACCATAACGAGTCCTGAAAGTGGTCTTAGGGATATCCTCACCCCTCACCCTTATCTGGTGATAACCGGATCGCAAATCGATCTTGGAGAAAACTCCAGCTCCTTGTAACTGATCCATGAGATCATCAATTCTCGGCAATGGGTACTTATTCTTTATTGTAACCTTGTTCAGTTGCCTGTAATCCACACAGAGCAGCATACTCCCATCCTTCTTCTTCACCAGTAACACTGGAGCACCCCACGGAGAGACACTTGGTCGTATAAAATTCTTTCCCAACAGATCCTCTAACTGAGACTTTAGCTCGTTCATCTCTAACGGTGACATCCTGTAAGGAGCACTTGAGATTGGTCCCGCTTCGGGCATCAATTCAATAGCAAACTCAACCTCTCGGTTAGGTGGAAACTCATCAATATCATCAGGAAACACTTCCGGAAACTCACACACAACCGGAATCTGTTCCAACCTTTGATCATCACCCGAAACACCCGCGGCTAACAACAGGATACCCTGACATTCAGTTCCGGAACAGTTCACCCTCATCGAATTCAAGTAATAATTATTTACCACGACCGGCCCTTCTGTATCTCCCGGCATAAAGTACACCGACTTTGTAGAACAATCAAGCAGGACATGGTTCTTAGATAACTAGTCCAATCCCAAGATAAGATCAAGACCGATCATCGGCAAGCAGATTAAATTATGAACAAAATCACGCTACTTGAACCTAAAGGTGACTTCCGGGCATCCTAGCCTAGTTACCATGGCTTCATGGGTAGCATTGTACACTCTTAGATCATATCCTAAAGTTACAATCTTCAATCCTAACTCATGGGCTTTCTCAAATGCAATGAATGAATGTGATGCTCCCGAATCAAATAAAGCATTTAAGGTTTGACCAGCTATTTCACAGTTATCTTTAATGAGTGTCTCAGATCCCTCAGCTCCTACAGCTGAAGTGGTGAACACCCGACCAGTCTGTTGTGCCTTCCCAGCACCTTGTTTCTGCCTCTCTGGACAACTTGCGGCTTTATGCCCCGCTTTTCCGTAATTGTAGCACAAACCCCATCCGGTCTTGCATGGTGCTCCCGGATGGTGACCTCCACACCTAGTACAAGCTTGATCATTTTGAGGCTGCTTCCCAAACCTCTTCCCTTGGAAATTGTTGTTGTTGTTGGGCCTTCTGAAAGAGCTTCCCCTCTTGAAAGACGGACCTCTAGGTGCAAAACTCTTCCCTCGGTTCTATGGGAATGATCCTCTGTGAATCCCTTTCTCGGCAGTTGCCCTTTTCACACACTCCTCAGCAACCCTACACTTGTTTACCAACTCGGAGAAGGTCCTAATCTCCATTGGTCCCACTGAACTGAAAATATCACTCCGGAGTCCTCCTTCATACTTAACACATTTCCATTCCTCATATTCCACTGGAGTCCCTTGGCACATATGAGAGAACCTAAACAGCTCCTCAAACTTGTCAGTATACTCTGATATGGACATAGTACCCTGCTTCAGCTGTAACAATTCAAGTTCCTTAGCCGTCCTAGCAGAAGTCGGAAAGTACTTCTTATAGAACTCCTCTTGGAAGACATTCCAAGTGATATAGTCATCACCCTGCTGCAGAAGACGTCGGATACCTTGCCACCAATGCGACGCTTCACCGACAAGCATATAGGTAGCAAACTCGACACGCTGCCCTTCAGGTACCACTTGTGCTTGCAGTGCTCGCTCTATAGCCTGAAACCATGTATCAGCCTCAGTCGGACTAGTAGTTCCCTTGAACTTAGGTGGATTAACCTTCAAAAAGTTTGCCAGTGTCATCGGGCCCTGAATTCCACCTCCATCATTACCATGGTTGTTCATCTGTTGACCAAGAGCCTCAGCAGTGGCTTGCATAGCAGCAGCCATGTTCTCCAACGCAGTCATAAAGTTCACCGGGTCATTAGGGTTATTCTCCGGTGCATGAGCATTCGTACGACCTCTCGCACTACCTCTACCGCGTCCACGAGGCGCCATCTGGTCCCTATACATACCAAACAATCGATATTAAGTTGATCAGTCTCAATATCGGAAGTTTAGTACTTCAAAGTCCCAAATGCATACTCATGAACGTTTATGCCAATTATATCAAGCAAATATACTAATAGCACATAACACACACACAGAGAATGCACAGAAGCATAGTCAGTCCATCCCTCAGGCTCTACAGGAACGAACTGCTCTGATACCATAATGTAACACCCTACCGTACAGAGTCTTATGCTTAAGTCATAATTCAAAGATGGAAAGGTATTACGACCTCTAAAATAAAAGTTTAGTACATATAGTAGTATGAATGATTGATTATAACTAGGAGCCTTTGTAGAAAAAGGGGTAAACAAAAACCGCAACTCGAAAGCGTAACACTCCGATCGATAACGTAACGAATGGTGGACGAAATTGTGATCACTATTCTTTAAGTTGTATGAAATTATTATTGTGACACCAGTTGAATTCACAACTCCGTTCAACTAACCAGCAAGTGTACTGGGTCGTCCAAGTAATAAACCTTACGTGAGTAAGGGTCGATCCCACAGAGATTGTTGATATGAAGCAAGCTATGGTCACCTTGTAAATCTCAGTTAGGCAGATTAAATTGGTTTATGGGTTTTTTGAAAATAGAAATAAGAAAATATATAATAAAAGGGATAGAGTACTCATGCAGCCTCATTGGTGGGAATTTCAGATAAGCGAATGAAGATACTGTATGGCTCAAGGACGCCTGCTCTCCCACTGCTTCAACTCAATCCTTCTTACTCCTTTCCATGGCAAGCTGTATGTAGGGAATCACCGTTGTCAATGGCTACATCCCATCCTCTTAGTGAAAACGTTCCTATGCTCTGTCACAGCACGACTAATCATCTGTCGGTTCTCAATCAGGTTGGAATAGAATCCCTTGATTCTTTTGCGCTTGTCATCACGCCCAGCCTTCAGGAGTTTGAAGCTCGTCACAGTCATTCAATCATAGAGTCCTACTCGGAATACCACAGACAAGGTTTAGACTTTCCGGATCCTCATGAATGCCGCCATCTATCTAACTTATACCACGAAGATTCTGTTGGGGAATCTAAGAGATACACATTCAAGCTCTTGTTGCATGTAGAACGGAAGTGGTTGTCAATCACGTGCGTTCATAAGTGAGAATGATAATGAGGGTTACTTATCATCACATTCATCATGTTCTTGGGTACGAATGAATATCTTGGAATAAGAATAAGAGGGATTTGAATAAAAGACAATAGAATTGCATTAATACTTGAGGAACAGCAGAGCTCCACACCCTTAATCTATGGTGTGCAGAAACTCCACCGTTGAAAATACATAAGTAAAAGGTTCAGGCATGGCTGAATGGCCAGCCCCCTGAAACATGCTCAATGGCCTCCTAAGATGAAGAATAATACAAAACTGAGACCAAAGATGAAACGTGGTCCAAAGACATCTAATACAATAGTTAAATGTTCTATTTATAATAAACTAGCTCCTAGGGTTTACATGAGTAAGTAATTGATGCATAAATTCACTTCCGGGGCCCACTTGGTGTATGTTTGGACTGAGCTTGATCAATCCACGAGCTGAGGCTTCTCTTGGAGTTGAACTCCGAGTTATGACGTGTTTTGGGCGTTCAACTCCGGATCATGACGTTTTTCTGGCGTTTAACTCCAGACAGCAGCATGAACTTGGCGTTCAACGCCAAGTTACGTCATCAATTCCCGAATAAAGTATAGACTATTATATATTGCTGGAAATCCCTGGATGTCTACTTTCCAACGCCGTTGAGAGCGCGCCATTTGGAGTTCTGTAGCTCCAGAAAATCCATTTTGAGTGCAGGGAGGTCAGATTCCAACAGCATCAGCAGTCCTTTTGTCAGCCTTTTTCAGAATTTTGCTCAAGTCCCTCAATTTCAGCCAGAATTTACCTGAAATCACAGAAAAACACACAAACTCATAGTAAAGTCCAGAAATGTGAATTTAACATAAAAACTAATGAAAACATCCCTAAAAGTAGCTCAAACTTACTAAAAACTACCTAAAAACAATGCCAAAAAGCGTATAAATTATCCGCTCATCACAACACCAAACTTAAATTGTTGCTTGTCCCCAAGCAACTGAAAATAAAATAGGATAAAAGAAGAGAATATACTATAAATTCCAGAATATTAATGAATATTAATTTAATTAGATGAGCGGGACTTGTAGCTTTTTGCTTCTGAACAGTTTTGGCATCTCACTTTTTCCTTTGTAGTTTAGAGTGATTGGCGTCTCTGGGAACTTAGAATTTTGGATAGTGTTATTGACTTTCCTAGTTAAGCATGTTGATTCTTGAACACAGCTACTTATGAGTCTTGGTCGTGGCCCTAAGCACTTTGTTTTCTAGTATTACCACCGGATACATAAATGCCACAGACACATGACTGGGTGAACCTTTTCAGATTGTGACTCAGCTTTGCTAGAGTCCCCAGTTAGTGGTGTCCAGAGCTCTTAAGCACACTCTTTTGCTTTGGATCACGACTTTAACCACTCAGTCTCAAGCTTTTCACTTGGACCTTCATGACACAAGCACATGATTAGGGACAGCTTGATTTAGCCGCTTAGGCCTGGATTTAATTTCCTTGGGCCCTCCTATCCATTGATGCTCAAAGCCTTGGATCCTTTTTACCCTTGCCTTTTGGTTTTAAGGGCTATTGGCTTTTTCTACTGCTCCTTCTTTTTCTTTCTATATTTTTTTTTCGCCATTTTTCTTTTTTTTTTCGCAAGCTTCCTTTTTCACTGCTTTTTCTTGCTTCAAGAATCAATTTCATGATTTTTCAGATCATCAATAACATTTCTCTTTGTTCATCATTCTTTCAAGAGCCAACAATTTTAACACTCATAAACAACAATATCAAAATACATATGCACTGTTCAAGCATTCATTCAGAAAACAAAAAGTATTGCCACCACATCAATATAATTAAATTAAATTCAAGGATAAATTCGAAATTCATGTACTTCTTGTTCTTTTGAATTAAAACATTTTTCATTTAAGAGAGGTGAAGGATTAATGGATTTTATTCATAGCTTTAAGACATGGTTACATACTAATGATCATGAAGTAGAGACACAAAACATAGATAAAACCAACATTAAAAACCGAAAACAGAAAGAAATAAAGAACAAGGAATGAATCCACCTTTAGTGGCGTCTTCTTCTTGAATGACCAATTATGTTCTTCAGCTCTTCTATGTCCCTTCCTTGCCTTTGTTGCTCCTCCCTCATTGCTCTTTGATCTTCTCTTATTTCTTGGAGAATGATGGAGTGCTCATGATGTTCCACCCTTAATTGCTTCCAATGTTTGTGTGGAGGACAATTTATCCCCTGAGGTATCTCAGGGATCTCTTGATTTGCAGCCACATGTTCTACCACTGAGCTATGACGGCTTATATTAGTCTTTCCATCTCCCATGACTCGGAGGTGGAAGCTTTTGTCTTCCCTTTGAGGTTTCTCTGGCCTTAGGTGCCATTAATGGTAATGAAAAAGCAAAAAAAGCTATGCTTTTACCACACCAAACTTAAAATATTGCTCGCCCTCGAGCAAGAGAAGAAAGAAGAGAGGAAGAAGAAGAAGAAGAAGAAAATGGAGGTGAGTGAGGGGAGATGGATTCGGCTATATGGGTGGGATTGGGTGGGAAAGAGAAGTTGAATTGTAAAGGTAGGTGGGGTGTATGGGGAAGAGTGGGTTGATGTGAATGGTGAATGGGGTAATTGGGAAGAGGAATTGAAGTGATTGGTGAAGGTTTTTTGGTAAGTGTGACATGGGAAAGAGTGAAATGAGATTAGGATTAGGAGAGTGTGATTAGGATTAAAAGAAAAGGTGGGAATATGGTAGGTGGGGATCCTGTGGGATCCACAGATCCTGAGGTGATCCTGTGGGGTCCACAGATCCTGAGGTGAAAAGAAATACCATTCCTTCACCATATAGGCATGTAAATTGCCTTCGTGCATCATTCTGGCGTTCAAACGCCTATTGGTGCACGTTCTGGGCGTTCAACGCCCATGTAATGCATGTTTCTGGCGTTGAACGCCAGTTTCATGCTTGTTGTTGGCGTTTAACGCCAGCTTGTCTCCTCCAGGCACATTCCTGGCGTTCAGCGCCAGGATGTTGCTTGTTTCTGGCGTTCAGCGCCAGAATGGTGCTCTGTTCTAGCGTTGAACGCCAGCCAGATGCATCTTACTGGCGTTGAATGCCAGTCTGTGCTACCTCCAGGGTGAGAAATTTTTTTCTTCTATTTTTTGACTCTGTTTTTAATTTTTTTGATTTTTTCGTGACTCCTCATGATCATGTACCTAATAAAACACAAAATAACAATAAAATAAAAATTAGATAATTAAAATTGGGTTGCCTCCCAACAAGCGCTTCTTTAATGTCAATAGCTTGACAGTGGCTCTCATGGAGCCACAAGGTGATCAGGTCAATGTTAGTGTAGTCCCAACACCAAACTTAGAGTTTGGATATGGGGTCTGAACACCAAACTTAGAGTTTGGTTGTGGCCTCACAACACCAAACTTAGAGTTTGACTGTGTGGGCTCTTCTTGACTCTGAACTGAGAGAAGCTCTTCCTGCTTACTCTCTTTTGTCACAGAGGGATGGCCATGTGCTTTAAACACAAGGTAGTCCCCATTCAATTGAAGGACTAATTCTCCTCTGTTGACATCTATCACAGCTCCTGCTGTGGCTAGGAAAGGTCTTCCTAGGATGATGCATTCATCATCTTCCTTCCTAGTGTCTAGGATTATGAAATCAGCAGGGATGTAAAGGCCTTCAACCTTTACTAGCACGTCTTCTACTATTCCATAAGCTTGTCTCAATGACTTATCTGCCAATTGCAATGAGAACAAGGCAGGTTGTACCTCAATGATCCCCAGCTTCTCCATTACAGAGAGTGGCATAAGATTTATCCCTAACCCCAGATCACATAGAGCTTTTTCAAAGCTCATGGTGCCAATGGTACAAGGTATTAAAAACTTGCCAGGATCCTGTTTCTTTTGAGGTAGAGTTTTCTGAATCCAAGTATCTAGTTCACTAATGAGCAAGGGAGGTTCACTTTCCCAAGTCTCATTACCAAACAGCTTGGCATTCAGCTTCATGATAGCTCCTAAATATTGAGCAACTTGCTCTCCAGTCACATCTTCATCCTCTTCAGAGGAAGAATAGTCTTCAGAGCTCATGAATGGCAGAAGGAGATTTAATGGAATCTCTATGGTCTCTAGATGAGCCTCAGATTCCTCTGGATCCTTAATAGGAAACTCCTTCTTGCTTGAAGGACGTCCCAGGAGGTCTTCCTCACTAGGATTTTCGTCCTCCTCCTCCCTAGTGCATTCGGCCACTTTGATCAAATCAATGGCCTTGCACTCTCCTTTTGGATTCTCTTCTGTATTGCTTGGGAGAATACTGGGAGGAGTTTCAATGACTTTCTTACTCAGCTGGCCCACTTGTGCCTCCAAATTTCTAATGGAGGATCTTGTTTCATTCATGAAACTGAAAGTGGCTTTTGACAGATCAGAGACAATATTGGCTAAATTAGAAGTGTTTTGTTCTGAATTCTCTGTCTGTTGCTGAGAAGATGATGGATATGGCTTACTATTGCTCAGCCTATTGCGTCCACCATTGTTAAAGCCTTGTTGAGGCTTTTGTTGATCCTTCCAGGAGAAATTTGGGTGATTTCTCCATGATGGGTTATAGGTGTTTCCATAAGGTTCACCCATGTAATTAACTTCTGCCATGGCAGGGTTCTCAGGATCATAAGCTTCTTCAGAAGCTACCTCTCTAGTACTTTTGGATGCATGTTGCAATCCATTCAGATTTTGAGAGATTATGTTGACCTGTTGAATCAACATTTTGTTCTGAGCCAATATGGCATTCAGAGCATCAATTTCAAGAACTCCTTTCTTCTGAGGTATCCCATTATTCACGGAATTCCTCTCAGACGTATACATGAACTGGTTGTTTGCAACCATGTCAATGAGTTCTTGAGCCTCTTCAGGCGTTTTCTTCAGGTGAATAGATCCACCTGCAGAGTGGTCCAGTGACATTTTCGAAAATTCAGAGAGACCATAATAGAATATATCTAATAGGGTCCATTCTGAAAACATGTCAGATGGACATCTTTTGGTCAGCTACTTGTATCTTTCCCAAGCTTCATAGAGGGGTTCACCATCTTTTTGTTTGAAGGTTTGAACATCCACTCTCAGCTTGCTCAGCTTTTGAGGAGGAAAGAATTTATCCAAGAAGGCAGTGACCAGCTTATCCCAGGAGTCCAGGCTATCCTTAGGTTGTGAATCCAACCATATTCTAGCTCTGTCTCTTACAGCAAAAGGGAAAAGCATGAGTCTGTAGACTTCAGGATCAACTCCATTTGTCTTTACAGTCTCACAGATCTGCAAGAACTCAGTTAAAAACTGATAAGGGTCTTCAGATGGAAGTCCATAGAACTTGCAGTTTTGTTGCATTAAAGCAACTAGTTGAGGCTTAAGCTCAAAGTTATTGGCTCCAATGGCAGGAATGGAGATGCTTCTTCCATCAAACTTGGATGTTGGCTTTGTGAAGTCACCAAGCATTCTCCTTGCATTATTATTATTATTTTCGGCTGCCATGTCCTTCTCTTGTTCGAAAATTTCTGAAAGGTTGTTTCTGGATTGTTGTAATTTAGCTTCTTTTAATTTTCTCTTCAGAGTCCTTTCAGGTTCTGGATCAATTTCAACAAGAGTGCCTTTTTCCCTGTTCCTGCTCATATGAAAGAGAAGAAAACAAGAAAAGAAAGAGGAATCCTCTATGTCACAGTATAGAGATTCCTTTATGTTAGTAGAAGAAGAAAGGGGTAGAAGAATCCAAATACAAGGGATATAAAAAGTTCGGATTCTTAGATGAAGAGAGGTGAAGAGAAGTGTTAGTAATTAATTAATTAAATAGAATAAGAGAAGAGAAGAGAAATTTCGAAAATAATTTTTGAAAAAGAGGTTAGTAATTTTCGAAAATTAGAGATAAGATAAGATTAAAATTAAAATTTAAACAAAAAGAATTTTTGAAAAAGAGATGAGATATTTTCGAAAATTAGAGAGGGATAGGTAGTTAGTTGGTTTTGAAAAAGATAAGAAATAAACAAAAAGTTAGTTAGTTGATTGAAAAAGATTTGAAATCAAATTTCGAAAAAGATAGGAAGATAAGAAGTTAGATAAGATATTTTGAAATCAAATTTTGAAAAAGATAAACTTTTTGAAAAAGATAAGATAAAAGATAAAAAGATTTAATTTTAAAATTGACTTAACTAACAAGAAACTACAAGATAAGATTCTAGAACTTCAAGATTGAACCTTTCTTAACAAAAAAGTAACAAACTTCAAATTTTTGAACCAATCACATTAATTGTTAGCTAATTTTTGAAAATATGATATAAAGATAAGAAAAAGATTTTGAGAATAATTTGAAAAAGATTTTTTTGAAATTTTCGAAAATTATATAAAAAAAATGAAAAAGATATGATTTTTGAAAAAGATTTTGAAAAGATAAGATTTTTAAAATTGAAATTTTGACTTGACTTGTGTGAAACAACTAATTTTGAAAAATTTTTGACCAAGTCAACCCAAAATTTCGAAATTTTGGAGGAAAATAAGGAAAAGATATTTTTTTGATTTTTGAATTTTTAATTATGAGAGAGAAAAACAACAAAAATACTCAATGCATGAAATTTTTAGATCAAAACAATGAATGCATGCAAGAATGCTATGAAAGTCAAGATGAACACCAAGAACACTTTGAAGATCATGATGAACATCAAGAACATAATTTTGAAAAATTTTTGATGCAAAGAAAACATGCAAGACACCAAACTTAGAAATCTTTAATGCATGGAAAATATGAATGCAAAAGTGCACATGAAAAACAACAAAAGACACAAAACAAGAAATCATCAAGATAAAACAAGAAGACTTGTCAAGAACAACTTGAAGATCATGAAGAACAGTATGAATGCATGAAATTTTTGAAAAAATGCAAGAAAAATTTTAAAAGCATGCAATTGACACCAAACTTAAAAATTAACACAAGACTGAAACAAGAAACACAATATTTTTTTTGATTTTTATGATTTTCTAATTTTTTTGTATTTTTATTTTAATTTTTTTCGAAAAATATTTTTGGAAAAATGAAAAATAAAAGAAAAATTTTGAAAAAGATTTTTGAAAAGAAAATTACCTAATCTGAGCAACAAGACGAACCGTCAGTTGTCCATACTCGAACAATCCCCGGCAACGGCGCCAAAAACTTGGTGGACGAAATTGTGATCACTATTCTTTAAGTTGTATGAAATTATTATTGTGACACCAGTTGAATTCACAACTCCGTTCAACTAACCAGCAAGTGTACTGGGTCGTCCAAGTAATAAACCTTACGTGAGTAAGGGTCGATCCCACAGAGATTGTTGATATGAAGCAAGCTATGGTCACCTTGTAAATCTCAGTTAGGCAGATTAAATTGGTTTATGGGTTTTTTGAAAATAGAAATAAGAAAATATATAATAAAAGGGATAGAGTACTCATGCAGCCTCATTGGTGGGAATTTCAGATAAGCGAATGAAGATACTGTATGGCTCAAGGACGCCTGCTCTCCCACTGCTTCAACTCAATCCTTCTTACTCCTTTCCATGGCAAGCTGTATGTAGGGCATCACCGTTGTCAATGGCTACATCCCATCCTCTCAGTGAAAACGTTCCTATGCTCTGTCACAGCACGGCTAATCATCTGTCGGTTCTCAATCAGGTTGGAATAGAATCCCTTGATTCTTTTGCGCTTGTCATCACGCCCAGCCTTCAGGAGTTTGAAGCTCGTCACAGTCATTCAATCATAGAGTCCTACTCGGAATACCACAGACAAGGTTTAGACTTTCCGGATCCTCATGAATGCCGCCATCTATCTAACTTATACCACGAAGATTCTGTTGGGGAATCTAAGAGATACACATTCAAGCTCTTGTTGCATGTAGAACGGAAGTGGTTGTCAATCACGTGCGTTCATAAGTGAGAATGATAATGAGGGTTACTTATCATCACATTCATCATGTTCTTGGGTACGAATGAATATCTTGGAATAAGAATAAGAGGGATTTGAATAAAAGACAATAGAATTGCATTAATACTTGAGGTACAGCAGAGCTCCACACCCTTAATCTATGGTGTGCAGAAACTCCACCGTTGAAAATACATAAGTAAAAGGTTCAGGCATGGCTGAATGGCCAGCCCCCTGAAACGTGCTCAATGGCCTCCTAAGATGAAGAATAATACAAAACTGAGACCAAAGATGAAACGTGGTCCAAAGACATCTAATACAATAGTTAAATGTTCTATTTATAATAAACTAGCTCCTAGGGTTTACATGAGTAAGTAATTGATGCATAAATTCACTTTCGGGGCCCACTTGGTGTATGTTTGGACTGAGCTTGATCAATCCACGAGCTGAGGCTTCTCTTGGAGTTGAACTCCGAGTTATGACGTGTTTTGGGCGTTCAACTCCGGATCATGACGTTTTTCTGGCGTTTAACTCCAGACAGCAGCATGAACTTGGCGTTCAACGCCAAGTTACGTCGTCAATTCCCGAATAAAGTATGGACTATTATATATTGCTGGAAAGCCCTGGATGTCTACTTTCCAACGCCGTTGAGAGCGCGCCATTTGGAGTTCTGTAGCTCCAGAAAATCCATTTTGAGTGCAGGGAGGTCAGATTCCAACAGCATCAGCAGTCATTTTGTCAGCCTTTTTCAGAATTTTGCTCAAGTCCCTCAATTTCTGCCAGAATTTACCTGAAATCACAGAAAAACACACAAACTCATAGTAAAGTCCAGAAATGTGAATTTAACATAAAAACTAATGAAAACATCCCTAAAAGTAGCTCAAACTTACTAAAAACTACCTAAAAACAATGCCAAAAAGCGTATAAATTATCCGCTCATCACAACACCAAACTTAAATTGTGCTTGTCCCCAAGCAACTGAAAATCAAATAGGATAAAAGAAGAAAATATACTATAAATTTCAGAATATCAATGAATATTAATTTAATTAGATGAGCGGGACTTGTAGCTTTTTGCTTCTGAACAGTTTTGGCATCTCACTTTTTCCTTTGTAGTTTAGAGTGATTGGCGTCTCTGGGAACTTAGAATTTTGGATAGTGTTATTGACTTTCCTAGTTAAGCATGTTGATTCTTGAACACAGCTACTTATGAGTCTTGGCCGTGGCCCTAAGCACTTTGTTTTCCAGTATTACCACCGGATACATAAATGCCACAGACACATGACTGGGTGAACCTTTTCAGATTGTGACTCAGCTTTGCTAGAGTCCCCAGTTAGTGGTGTCCAGAGCTCTTAAGCACACTCTTTTGCTTTGGATCATGACTTTAACCACTCAGTCTCAAGCTTTTCACTTGGACCTTCATGACACAAGCACATGGTTAGGGACAGCTTGATTTAGCCGCTTAGGCCTGGATTTAATTTCCTTGGGCCCTCCTATCCATTGATGCTCAAAGCCTTGGATCCTTTTTACCCTTGCCTTTTGGTTTTAAGGGCTATTGGCTTTTTCTACTGCTCCTTCTTTTTCTTTCTATATTTTTTTTTCGCCATTTTTCTTTTTTTTTTCGCAAGCTTCCTTTTTCACTGCTTTTTCTTGCTTCAAGAATCAATTTCATGATTTTTCAGATCATCAATAACATTTCTCTTTGTTCATCATTCTTTCAAGAGCCAACAATTTTAACACTCATAAACAACAATATCAAAAGACATATGCACTGTTCAAGCATTCATTCAGAAAACAAAAAGTATTGCCACCACATCAATATAATTAAATTAAATTCAAGGATAAATTCGAAATTCATGTACTTCTTGTTCTTTTGAATTAAAACATTTTTCATTTAAGAGAGGTGAAGGATTAATGGATTTTATTCATAGCTTTAAGGCATGGTTACATACTAATGATCATGAAGTAGAGACACAAAACATAGATAAAACCAACATTAAAAACCGAAAACAGAAAGAAATAAAGAACAAGGAATGAATCCACCTTTAGTGGCGTATTCTTCTTGAATGACCAATGATGTTCTTCAGCTCTTCTATGTCCCTTCCTTGCCTTTGTTGCTCCTCCCTCATTGCTCTTTGATCTTCTCTTATTTCTTGGAGAATGATGGAGTGCTCATGATGTTCCACCCTTAATTGCTTCCAATGTTTGTGTGGAGGACAATTTATCCCCTGAGGTATCTCAGGGATCTCTTGATTTGCAGCCACATGTTCTACCACTGAGCTATGACGGCTTATATTAGTCTTTCCATCTCCCATGACTCGGAGGTGGAAGCTTTTGTCTTCCCTTTGAGGTTTCTCTGGCCTTAGGTGCCATTAATGGTAATGAAAAAGCGAAAAAAAGCTGTGCTTTTACCACACCAAACTTAAAATATTGCTCGCCCTCGAGCAAGAGAAGAAAGAAGAGAGGAAGAAGAAGAAGAAGAAGAAAATGGAGGTGAGTGAGGGGAGATGGATTCGGCTATATGGGTGGGATTGGGTGGGAAAGAGAAGTTGAATTGTAAAGGTAGGTGGGGTGTATGGGGAAGAGTGGGTTGATGTGAATGGTGAATGGGGTAATTGGGAAGAGGAATTGAAGTGATTGGTGAAGGTTTTTTGGGAAGTGTGACATGGGAAAGAGTGAAATGAGATTAGGATTAGGAGAGTGTGATTAGCATTAAAAGAAAAGGTGGGAATATGGTAGGTGGGGATCCTGTGGGGTCTACAGATCCTGAGGTGATCCTGTGGGGTCCACAGATCCTGTGGTGAAAAGAAATACCATTCCTTCACCATATAGGCATGTAAATTGCCTTCGTGCATCATTCTGGCGTTCAAACGCCCATTGGTGCACGTTCTGGGCGTTCAACGCCCATGTAATGCATGTTTCTGGCGTTGAACGCCAGTTTCATGCTTGTTGCTGGCGTTTAACGCCAGCTTGTCTCCTCCAGGCACATTCCTGGCGTTCAGCGCCAGGATGTTGCTTGTTTCTGGCGTTCAGCGCCAGAATGGTGCTCTGTTCTAGCGTTGAACGCCAGCCAGATGCATCTTACTGGCGTTGAACGCCAGTCTGTGCTACCTCCAGGGTGAGAAATTTTTTTCTTCTATTTTTTGACTCTGTTTTTAATTTTTTTGATTTTTTCGTGACTCCTCATGATCATGTACCTAATAAAACACAAAATAACAATAAAATAAAAATTAGATAATTAAAATTGGGTTGCCTCCCAACAAGCGCTTCTTTAATGTCAATAGCTTGACAGTGGCTCTCATGGAGCCACAAGGTGATCAGGTCAATGTTAGTGTAGTCCCAACACCAAACTTAGAGTTTGGATATGGGGTCTGAACACCAAACTTAGAGTTTGGTTGTGGCCTCACAACACCAAACTTAGAGTTTGACTGTGTGGGCTCTTCTTGACTCTGAACTGAGAGAAGCTCTTCCTGCTTACTCTCTTTTGTCACAGAGGGATGGCCATGTGCTTTAAACACAAGGTAGTCCCCATTCAATTGAAGGACTAATTCTCCTCTGTTGACATCTATCACAGCTCCTGCTGTGGCTAGGAAAGGTCTTCCTAGGATGATGCATTCATCATCTTCCTTCCTAGTGTCTAGGATTATGAAATCAGCAGGGATATAAAGGCCTTCAACCTTTACTAGCACGTCTTCTACTATTCCATAAGCTTGTCTCAATGACTTATCTGCCAATTGCAATGAGAACAAGGCAGGTTGTACCTCAATGATCCCCAGCTTCTCCATTACAGAGAGTGGCATAAGATTTATCCCTGACCCCAGATCACATAGAGCTTTTTCAAAGCTCATGGTGCCAATGGTACAAGGTATTAAGAACTTGCCAGGATCCTGTTTCTTTTGAGGTAGAGTTTTCTGAATCCAAGTATCTAGTTCACTAATGAGCAAGGGAGGTTCACTTTCCCAAGTCTCATTACCAAACAGCTTGGCATTCAGCTTCATGATAGCTCCTAAATATTGAGCAACTTGCTCTCCAGTCACATCTTCATCCTCTTCAGAGGAAGAATAGTCTTCAGAGCTCATGAATGGCAGAAGGAGATTTAATGGAATCTCTATGGTCTCTAGATGAGCCTCAGATTCCTTTGGATCCTTAATAGGAAACTCCTTCTTGCTTGAAGGACGTCCCAGGAGGTCTTCCTCACTAGGATTTTCGTCCTCCTCCTCCCTAGTGCATTCGGCCACTTTGATCAAATCAATGGCCTTGCACTCTCCTTTTGGATTCTCTTCTGTATTGCTTGGGAGAATACTGGGAGGAGTTTCAATGACTTTCTTACTCAGCTGGCCCACTTGTGCCTCCAAATTTCTAATGGAGGATCTTGTTTCATTCATGAAACTGAAAGTGGCTTTTGACAGATCAGAGACAATATTGGCTAAATTAGAAGTGTTTTGTTCTGAATTCTCTGTCTGTTGCTGAGAAGATGATGGATATGGCTTACTATTGCTCAGCCTATTGCGTCCACCATTGTTAAAGCCTTGTTGAGGCTTTTGTTGATCCTTCCAGGAGAAATTTGGGTGATTTCTCCATGATGGGTTATAGGTGTTTCCATAAGGTTCACCCATGTAATTAACTTCTGCCATGGCAGGGTTCTCAGGATCATAAGCTTCTTCAGAAGCTACCTCTCTAGTACTTTTGGATGCATGTTGCAATCCATTCAGATTTTGAGAGATTATGTTGACCTGTTGAATCAACATTTTGTTCTGAGCCAATATGGCATTCAGAGCATCAATTTCAAGAACTCCTTTCTTCTGAGGTATCCCATTATTCACGGAATTCCTCTCAGACGTATACATGAACTGGTTGTTTGCAACCATGTCAATGAGTTCTTGAGCCTCTTCAGGCGTTTTCTTCAGGTGAATAGATCCACCTGCAGAGTGGTCCAGTGACATTTTCGAAAATTCAGAGAGACCATAATAGAATATATCTAATAGGGTCCATTCTGAAAACATGTCAGATGGACATCTTTTGGTCAGCTACTTGTATCTTTCCCAAGCTTCATAGAGGGATTCACCATCTTTTTGTTTGAAGGTTTGAACATCCACTCTCAGCTTGCTCAGCTTTTGAGGAGGAAAGAATTTATCCAAGAAGGCAGTGACCAGCTTATCCCAGGAGTCCAGGCTATCCTTAGGTTGTGAATCCAACCATATTCTAGCTCTGTCTCTTACAACAAAAGGGAAAAGCATGAGTCTGTAGACTTCAGGATCAACTCCATTTGTCTTTACAGTCTCACAGATCTGCAAGAACTCAGTTAAAAACTGATAAGGGTCTTCAGATGGAAGTCCATAGAACTTGCAGTTTTGTTGCATTAAAGCAACTAGTTGAGGCTTAAGCTCAAAGTTATTGGCTCCAATGGCAGGAATGGAGATGCTTCTTCCATCAAACTTGGATGTTGGCTTTGTGAAGTCACCAAGCATTCTCCTTGCATTATTATTATTATTTTCGGCTGCCATGTCCTTCTCTTGTTCGAAAATTTCTGAAAGGTTGTTTCTGGATTGTTGTAATTTAGCTTCTTTTAATTTTCTCTTCAGAGTCCTTTCAGGTTCTGGATCAATTTCAACAAGAGTGCCTTTTTCCCTGTTCCTGCTCATATGAAAGAGAAGAAAACAAGAAAAGAAAGAGGAATCCTCTATGTCACAGTATAGAGATTCCTTTATGTTAGTAGAAGAAGAAAGGGGTAGAAGAATCCAAATACAAGGGATATAAGAAGTTCGGATTCTTAGATGAAGAGAGGTGAAGAGAAGTGTTAGTAATTAATTAATTAAATAGAATAAGAGAAGAGAAGAGAAATTTCGAAAATAATTTTTGAAAAAGAGGTTAGTAATTTTCGAAAATTAGAGATAAGATAAGATTAAAATTAAAATTTAAACAAAAAGAATTTTTGAAAAAGAGATGAGATATTTTCGAAAATTAGAGAGGGATAGGTAGTTAGTTGGTTTTGAAAAAGATAAGAAATAAACAAAAAGTTAGTTAGTTGATTGAAAAAGATTTGAAATCAAATTTCGAAAAAGATAGGAAGATAAGAAGTTAGATAAGATATTTTGAAATCAAATTTTGAAAAAGATAAACTTTTTGAAAAAGATAAGATAAAAGATAAAAAGATTTAATTTTAAAATTGACTTAACTAACAAGAAACTACAAGATAAGATTCTAGAACTTAAAGATTGAACCTTTCTTAACAAAAAAGTAACAAACTTCAAATTTTTGAACCAATCACATTAATTGTTAGCTAATTTTCGAAAATATGATATAAAGATAAGAAAAAGATTTTGAGAATAATTTGAAAAAGATTTTTTTGAAATTTTCGAAAATTATATAAAAAAAATGAAAAAGATATGATTTTTGAAAAAGATTTTGAAAAGATAAGATTTTTAAAATTGAAATTTTGACTTGACTTGTGTGAAACAACTAATTTTGAAAAATTTTTGACCAAGTCAACCCAAAATTTCGAAATTTTGGAGGAAAATAAGGAAAAGATATTTTTTTGATTTTTGAATTTTTAATTATGAGAGAGAAAAACAACAAAAATACTCAATGCATGAAATTTTTAGATCAAAACAATGAATGCATGCAAGAATGCTATGAAAGTCAAGATGAACACCAAGAACACTTTGAAGATCATGATGAACATCAAGAACATAATTTTGAAAAATTTTTGATGCAAAGAAAACATGCAAGACACCAAACTTAGAAATCTTTAATGCATGGAAAATATGAATGCAAAAGTGCACATGAAAAACAACAAAAGACACAAAACAAGAAATCATCAAGATCAAACAAGAAGACTTGTCAAGAACAACTTGAAGATCATGAAGAACACTATGAATGCATGAAATTTTCGAAAAAATGCAAGAAAAATTTTAAAAGCATGCAATTGACACCAAACTTAAAAATTAACACAAGACTCAAACAAGAAACACAAAATATTTTTTTTGATTTTTATGATTTTCTAATTTTTTTGTATTTTTATTTTAATTTTTTTCGAAAAACATTTTTGGAAAAATGAAAAATAAAAGAAAAATTTTGAAAAAGATTTTTGAAAAGAAAATTACCTAATCTGAGCAACAAGACGAACCGTCAGTTGTCCATACTCGAACAATCCCCGGCAATGGCGCCAAAAACTTGGTGGACGAAATTGTGATCACTATTCTTTAAGTTGTATGAAATTATTATTGTGACACCAGTTGAATTCACAACTCCGTTCAACTAACCAGCAAGTGTACTGGGTCGTCCAAGTAATAAACCTTACGTGAGTAAGGGTCGATCCCACAGAGATTGTTGATATGAAGCAAGCTATGGTCACCTTGTAAATCTCAGTTAGGCAGATTAAATTGGTTTATGGGTTTTTTGAAAATAGAAATAAGAAAATATATAATAAAAGGGATAGAGTACTCATGCAGCCTCATTGGTGGGAATTTCAGATAAGCGAATGAAGATACTGTATGGCTCAAGGACGCCTGCTCTCCCACTGCTTCAACTCAATCCTTCTTACTCCTTTCCATGGCAAGCTGTATGTAGGGCATCACCGTTGTCAATGGCTACATCCCATCCTCTCAGTGAAAACGTTCCTATGCTCTGTCACAGCACGGCTAATCATCTGTCGGTTCTCAATCAGGTTGGAATAGAATCCCTTGATTCTTTTGCGCTTGTCATCACGCCCAGCCTTCAGGAGTTTGAAGCTCGTCACAGTCATTCAATCATAGAGTCCTACTCGGAATACCACAGACAAGGTTTAGACTTTCCGGATCCTCATGAATGCCGCCATCTATCTAACTTATACCACGAAGATTCTGTTGGGGAATCTAAGAGATACACATTCAAGCTCTTGTTGCATGTAGAACGGAAGTGGTTGTCAATCACGTGCGTTCATAAGTGAGAATGATAATGAGGGTTACTTATCATCACATTCATCATGTTCTTGGGTACGAATGAATATCTTGGAATAAGAATAAGAGGGATTTGAATAAAAGACAATAGAATTGCATTAATACTTGAGGTACAGCAGAGCTCCACACCCTTAATCTATGGTGTGCAGAAACTCCACCGTTGAAAATACATAAGTAAAAGGTTCAGGCATGGCTGAATGGCCAGCCCCCTGAAACGTGCTCAATGGCCTCCTAAGATGAAGAATAATACAAAACTGAGACCAAAGATGAAACGTGGTCCAAAGACATCTAATACAATAGTTAAATGTTCTATTTATAATAAACTAGCTCCTAGGGTTTACATGAGTAAGTAATTGATGCATAAATTCACTTCCGGGGCCCACTTGGTGTATGTTTGGACTGAGCTTGATCAATCCACGAGCTGAGGCTTCTCTTGGAGTTGAACTCCGAGTTATGACGTGTTTTGGGCGTTCAACTCCGGATCATGACGTTTTTCTGGCGTTTAACTCCAGACAGCAGCATGAACTTGGCGTTCAACGCCAAGTTACGTCGTCAATTCCCGAATAAAGTATAGACTATTATATATTTCTGGAAAGCCCTGGATGTCTACTTTCCAACGCCGTTGAGAGCGCGCCATTTGGAGTTCTGTAGCTCCAGAAAATCCATTTTGAGTGCAGGGAGGTCAGATTCCAACAGCATCAGCAGTCATTTTGTCAGCCTTTTTCAGAATTTTGCTCAAGTCCCTCAATTTCAGCCAGAATTTACCTGAAATCACAGAAAAACACACAAACTCATAGTAAAGTCCAGAAATGTGAATTTAACATAAAAACTAATGAAAACATCCCTAAAAGTAGCTCAAACTTACTAAAAACTACCTAAAAACAATGCCAAAAAGCGTATAAACTATCCGCTCATCAACGAACAAGGATAACCAACACGTGATTATATATATACAAAGGAGTGTCAAAAATAGGAATATCAAGTCTCAAGATCCGGCTGCGAAGATAACCGGTCCGAGCATAACAATATATACATATGATAAAATAAGAAAAACCCCAAAGGAAACCCAAAGGGACACCAATACATAAAACCTATTCTCCAAAATTCTCCCATAAGAGGAGTCATCACAGTTTGTATTATTTAATGGAGATAAAAGTATCTAAGCAAAACATATAAACCAAAACATAGCCCTGAGAACAAAGGATCTTCGCAAATCTAGAAGTCCCCAGCATGCCTCAGCGAGAAACCTCACGTCCTGCATCTGAAAACCACAAAATCCGCATGGGTGAGAACCAGAGGTCCCCAGCATGGTAACAGCTTCCACATATATAATACATAATAATGGAGGAAAGCCAAAGACAATCCTAGAACTTCCTCCAGATAATATCAAAGCTTATAAACAAGCTAAACCATAAAGGGCATCTGACTAAGGATTCTTCAGTCTAACTAACACTTCCCTTTCCAATTCCTTCAGACCTCCCAACCACCAGCAGGAGTATAAAGTAGCAAACACAGTTATATCAAACGAAGAATATGCAAATAGGAATAGTTAAGGCATTTAGACAATTAGCAAGTATTATGCAGTCAAATAGGCAATCTCAAACAATTCATATAGTATGCATATGATGAATGCCTATCCCTAGTGGCTGATGATATCATCTTGTCGGTTAAAGAGCCAACCCGACAAGTCCTGGTCGCTAACCATTGGACTGTCCCTCTGTCATGCATCCCCAACTCAAGTTATACTCGTCATAAACTTGATCATAATCATGATCTATATCCATCACCCTCACTGGTGAATATATACGGGGGCGAGCTCATCCGGGTCTTTCACAGTGCCCGGCCACACTTACGACATAGGTCAGCAGAGTATCAAGTCTCAACCTGGAGCACGTGGTGGCTAGCCACTGCTACTACCCAGGGAAACTCGTATCTCAGATAGTGGAAGTGCAAATCACAATTATCAATAATTCAGCATAAACATGCCTGAATTCTCATCCATGGATCAACATCCATATCAGCCATCCGGCTCACGGTTAAATCCATAACCAGCCAATATTCATAGCATACACAGCTATTCCGGCTCACGGTTCAATCCAGAACCAGCCAATTCATAAACAATTACGGCCCTTCGGCCAATGGCATAACAAGCACTTCCACCACCATCCTCCACATCTCACATAATCATCAATGATCCTCATTGATTATTCATCTTCCCCTTGCTTCACTCGCGAGTTACCTCATTCACTAGCCCTTTTCTAATAGCTAGGCATATCATAATGATTTAAGATATAAGTGGTGAGATCGGAGGCTTAGAAGTATGAGATTTGGCTTTTAAAACTCAAAAATCAACTTTGGGATGAAAACAGGGCCACGCGTACGCGCACTCCACGCGCACGCGCGGATGGCCTCAAAAACTTCATCGACGCGCAAGCGTCAAGCACGCTAACGCATGGATTAAAAATTTGCCAATCGACGCGTACGCGTCAACCACGCGTACGCGTGGGTGTTCTCGTGCCCCAGGCACAACACTGGCACAGTTCTGGCATGACTCTCTGGAAAATGGCTGGGCATTGGGTGCAGCACAATCGGCGCGCCCGCGCACATCACGCGCACGCGTGGATGGCATTTTCAGGAAGGACGGCGCGCACGCGCCAAGTGCGCCCACGCGCAAGGGGCCATTCTGCTAAAAATTTTCTAAGTTAAAAGCTGCAGAATTCACCAATTTAAACCCCAATCTTCCAACGGACATAACTTTCTCATTTTAAATCGTTTTTCACCCGTTCTTTGAACGGCACGGACACCCCGAATCCAATTTCATTTCTAAAAAGATTTGGTACAAAACAGAGATCCGTAGTCCAAGTTATGTCCCACCAAAGTATGCCCAAAAACCATGTTTTTCATAAAAACCACAAAGTGCCATTTTCAAAACAAGTCATTTCCAACTCTTTTCAAAATCAATCAAAACATGCCATTTTCATCCCTTTTCTTTGAAATCAATCTAAATATATCAAATTCCACATCAAGCCTCCTCAACTCACACATTGACACATTACCACAAATTACAAATTCACTATCTCATCATTTTAACCCACTTCACCCAAGTGGCTCAAACTCAAACATATTGACATATCATATACTATCCCTCATGCCAATTCTCAACAACACCAATTCCAATAAATCATTATTGTACACAATTAATATCATACTCACCATCAACATGGTTCAACCCACAATTCAACCATAACCAATCATCAAGCATATATCACAACATGCATATTTCTCATACATCATACCACCAAGGCATCAATAATCATCATCACATATATGACCACATCATATATCTCAATCATTCAACAACATCAACCATTCAATGCCTATCTTAGGGCCTCTAGCCTAAGTATTTCCTACCACATTACATATTAGATACGGGAAACCGAAACCATACCTTAGCCGACTTTCCCAAGCTCCACCGGAGCACTTCCAAATCACTTATCCACAAGCTCTCAAGGCATCAACACCTCCAAGAACAGATTTTTCACCACCAAATCCCTTTTTTCAAGCTTTTCAAAATCACCACTCAAGCTCCAATACTCACATAAACACAACCTAAGCCACAATCATCATACCCATACACAACATCTCAAAACCCAAACATCATAAAACAACAAAATTACACTAGGGTTAAGAACCTTACCACACCCAAGGTCCAAGGAGACAAGATTAACCTTCTCCTTCAAGAGAGATGAGTCCTATAACATCAAAGAACCCAAAATCTCAACATTTCACCCATGAAACTCGAAAATAAGGGCTGAGATTTCGAACAGCAACACGTGGCTTACCTCAAAATTGGTTGTATGGGTTTTGTAGAGCTCTCCGCGGTGAACGCGTGGCCGCAAACGGAGCAGTAATCGGAGCTCTAGATCAAAAGTTATGGTGGTTTGAAGATCAACCAAGGGAGAGAACTTGAGAGAGTGTTCTTCCTCCCTTTCTCTCTAATTTCAGCTTGTGTGTGTAACAAATGAGGAGAGAGAGTGCTGAAAACTAGGGTTTTGGTTAAGTTATGTTGGGCCAAGGGCCCACTTTGAGTCCAATTGGTCCGATTTGGCCCGTTCGGTCCAATCTTGGTCCGAATTCTATAAAATTGGTACCAAAATTCTCGTCTCAATCTCCTCTATCACATTTAGCCATAAAAATCACCTTTTAGGCTTTTCCAGAATAAATTCTCATTTATGGGTTAATTAGCCGTTAATTAACTGGGTTTTACACAAAAGGTCTCAACAATATTTTTTCTAAGACAACGAAATTTCTTAGACTGATTGAGCATTTTTAATGTCTAAAAAATACTTTAAGGGATCCAAATATTTAATTTTAAAATATTGGCAGCTAGCTTGTAAATAAAATTCTCAATAAGAACTATATCATCAACATAGACTATAAGTATAGAAATTTTAGTACCAATGAACTTAATAAATAAGCTATAATCAGAAATAGTCTGTTAATATCCATGAGAAAGTAAAAGCTGAGTTTTCATACCATATGTGATTTGACTACTGTAAACCATACAAATGTATGTAGAAATGCATTGTTCATGAAAGGTACCAGGTCTCAGAGAGAGGAGAAAAAGATAAATGGGACCGAAAGCATGTGTGTATTGAACTGAAGCGAAAAAATTGACTTCTGTACATGAGTATTAGCATTTATAGACAAAGTTAAACCTTCTAGCAACTAACTTGATCTATAACAGCTAGCAACTAATTGTAACTAACTGAATAACTGAATACTGTCCTAGAAGCTTCTGCTGAGTCAGCAGGGCTCACTAACTCTAACAGAAAACTGAATCACAGCTTGCTAGAATAACAAACTAACTAAACGGGGCAGAAGCAGAGTAAGCAGTAGAGCATGCGACAGAGCAAGCTATTTACTCAACCTCTAACATCATCTCTAATTTCCTTCTCTTGCAGCTTCTTTTTTGCTAGCAACATCATCTCTAGCTTCCACTTTCTGTTGAACACTTTCAATTTGTTATTGGTCACTGACATTGAGCTTGCTTCTGAAGTGTAAGAAGGATTCAGATAAAACAGCCTTTGTGAATACATCATCAATTTGCACAGCTCCTAGGATATGATTCACTCTAATTTGTTTGCCATTAACATGATCTCTAACAAAATGGAGATCGATTTCAAAATGTTTAGATTTAGAATGCAGGATGGAATTTGCTACTAACAATACAGCATTTAAATTGTCACAGTACAGTATTGGTGACTCAGGAATAGGGAGTTTTAACTCAACCATTAAGTTTCTTATCCAAACTAATTCTGCTATTGTATCTGCGATGCTTCTATACTCAGCTTCAGTACTAGATCTGGCCATAGCTGTCTGTTTCTTTGATGCCTAGGAAACCAGGTTGGAGCCAAGGAATACATAGTACCCACTAGTTGATTTTCGATCTGCTGGGTCACCAGCCTAGTCAGAGTCATTGTATGCAGTGATCCTCATAGCAATGTCCTTTTTTATATGCAGACCATGACTTGCTGTTCTATGTAGATATCTCAACACAAGTTTCACCGTTTTTCAGTGTGAATCTAGAAAGGATTGAACAAATTGAACAAGTTTATCGACAGCATAGCAGATCTTAGGCTTGGTAATAGTCAAGTACTACAAATTGCCTATGACAGATCGGTAGAGACTTGGGTCGTTGAAGCTTGAATCTCCTAGGACTGTGATTTTGACTGTAGAGGGAAGAGGTGTGTGGCAACCTTTGCACCCCACCATGCCAGCCTTCTTCACCAACTCTTCAATGTATTTTTGCTGTGTGAAGACCAAACCTGCATCTTTAGTTTTGGTGACTTAAATTCCAAGAAAGTAATGCATCTTTTAGAGCAAACTTTGAGTTTAGCAGCTGGATGACTTTCTTGACCGAACTGGCTGACTCACCTGTTACAATTATATCTTCTACATACACAAGAGAATACATTTGAAGTTGTTGCTGTCATGAACAAACACTATTATGTCTGACTTGGTTGCTGCAAAACCAAGGTCTTTTAACCCACTTGCCAACTTATGATACCACTCCCTAGGAGCCTGCTTTAGCCCGTAGAGAGCTTTAGTTAATTTTCATACTAATGAGGGATCTTCTTGCTCATACCCTTGGGGCTGCCTCATGTACACTTCTTCAGTGAGGTCCCCATGCAAGAAGGCATTGTTCACATCCAATTGCCTAATTGTCCAGAACCTTGACAAGGCAACTGAGAGCAACAGTCTTATTGAGGTAGGCTTGACTACCGAACTGTAGGTTTCTGTGAAGTCAAAGCCTGGCTTTTGAGTAAAGCCTTGAGCAACCAACCTAGCCTAGTACCTCTGTAGACAGACGTTGATGATGGGATTATTTGGTGGTCTAGAAATTTCTCTTATAGAAATAAGGACTTCTTTATAAGCATAGCTTCCAAACCAACAAAGAATCCTCCCAATAAAAAATTGGTTGTCACAAGTACAAACTCCAATGAAAATTAACCAAAGTATTTAAACCTCGGGTTGTCTCACGAGAAATTGCAATGAAGTGGTCAATCATTGGCTATGAAGGAACATGGGGTTTGATTCATAAAAGGGGCGAGAAAATAAAGGGGCAAGAAAGTAAATCAAGCAAGTAATTAAAGAAGACAAGTAATAAAGAGAGACATTCATGGCAAGGATTGAGAATATAGGCTTTCTATCCTAGTCATACAATGATTAATTCATCTTATTTAGTCAACTCCAACAAATGGAAGAAAGTGTCATGTTATCTTCACATATGGAGAACGTCAAACAATACTAGTTAATCATATCACAATAATAAACAAGAATTTATCTTATTACATCATCCCCGATGATGGAAGAAGGTATCATATTATCTTCACACTCGAAGAAAGTTTAATAAAACTAGCTAATCTCAATCCACAAGTCCTAATCAACTTACTAATTGAATTAGTAAAAGATTAGCATTAATGGAAACAATACTAGATAAAAACTCTAGATCCCCAATATAAGTTGGGTCTTAATAACTCAAGATTACCTAATTTCTCTTTCCAAACCAAGAATGCTCAAGAGTCTACTCTAAAGCCCAACCAAACATTTTGTCAAACACTTGGTGGGTATAAAAGGAAAGCATAGTAAGAGTGCAAGAATAGTAAATCTACCAACTACCAATTACAAGGAAACAATAATAACAACTCAATTCAATAAAATAAGAACATCAAACATCAAATTGCATTAAAAGAGATCCAAATCCAACATGAGCATTCATAAACATAAAAGGAGCATAAAAGGGAAAATTAACAAGAGAACTAAAGAGAACAAAGATGTAGAAATAAGAAATTGTAGAAGAAACAAGATGAAAACGACAATTAAAACCTAGATCTAAGAGAATTTGACCTAATCCTAACCTAATTCTAGAGAGAAGAGGGAGCTTCTCTCTCTAGAAAACTAACTAAAGGCTCATCATGAGTACACTAAGTGCTCCCTCTTTGCCCAAGCTTGAATTCTGCATGAAATACCCTTAGAAACGGGTTGGATTTGGGTCTGGGCAACTCAGAAATTGCCCCCAGCGTTTTCACTTTAATGAGGTCACGTGCGAGCATCGACGCGTATGCATGAGTCATGCGTACGCTTCGCTTGACATTTTCCATCCACGCGTACGCGTCATGTCACGTGTGCGCGTCGACGTATGCACTCTAAATCCTTGTTTTTGCATGAATTCTCCACTTTGCATGCTTTTCTCTTCACTCCTTTAATCCATTCCTAGCCTTTTCAACCTGAATTCACTAACAAACACATCAAGGCATCTAGTGGAATCAAAGGTGAATCGAAATTACCAATTTAAGGGCCTAAAAAGCATGTTTTCACACTTAAGCACAAATTCAAAGAGAATTACAAAATCATGCTTTTTCATTGAATAAATATGAGAAAAGGTGAAAAAATTCTCCCAAATAAGCACAAGATAAACCACAAAATTGGGGTTTATCAAACCTCCCCGCACTTAAACTAAGCATGTCCTCATGCTAAACTCAAGAAAGAAACAAAGGGTATTAACATTTATTCAATGTAACCTAACTATATGCATCCTATCTACATGCAATCTATCTACATGAATGCATCTACTTAGTCAAAACAAGTCAATTCCCAAGAAAACATATATGAGTATAGGGGCTAAAGCAATGGCCATCAACCAAACCCACAATTGAGTTGAGTTATTAAAAGATTTTACAAACTTGCAAGAAAAGATGACCATGGGTGAAAACATGTAATTGAGCGATCGAACCCTCATCGGATGTGTATCCGCTCTAGTCACTCAAGTGTATGGGGTTGATTCACTCAATTCTCCCCTAATCATGCTTTCCAAGATTTGTTTTTCATCTAACAATCAACAATGATTTCATGCATGCATACAAATATCATGAAGATTTTCCCAAAGGTTGTAATGGGACTAGGGTCAAGGTAAGGATGCATTTGGTCAAGTGGACTAGAAATTTGAATCTTTGATTAGCCTAAACTTTCCACCTAACCTATATAAAAACCTATACAATTTCAATGCTAACCTAACTACCATTTTTCACTTTTCACATACTCATGCATTCTCTTTTCAAACACCACACATATGTATTGATATTATTGAACTTTACTTTGGGGCATTTGTCCCTTTTTATTGCTTTTCTTTTTCTTTCTTTTTTTATTATTTTTTTCCTTTGGTATATATATTTTTTCTTTATTTTGTATATATTTTTTTCTTTTTGCAATAAAGTATATACAAAATTATCAATGCATATGGTTTTACATTTAATTAACACATGAGTATGTACCTAATTCCCAAAATTTTGAACAAAAGTATAAAAACACTCTTTTATCCCAACCAATGTTCCCAACTCTCCCAAAATTGAATGATAAACACTCTCACTAGGCTAAGCTAATCAAAGATCCAAATTAAGGACATTTATTATTTTTCGCTTTAGGCTTGTAATGTGCCAAAATTAAGAACAAATGGGTTAAGCATAGGCTCAAAATCGGTTAACAATGGAAGATAAAAGGTAGGGCAATTTTGGTAAGTGAGCTATTTGAAACAATGGCCTCAATCATATAAATGCATGTATACACAAAATAATGGACATATAGAATCAAACAAATCAAAGATTACAATCATAGAAAGAGAATAATGCACACACAAGAAGGAAAATAAGTGGCTATATGATGTAACCACACAATTAGGCTCAAATCTCACATGCTTGTGTTCTTAGCTCAAAAACATGATCCACAATGTATATAATTCAAGCAAGTTCTAAAAATTTTTTTTGAAAAATTTCATTATTTTGACTAATTCTATTATATATATATGTATGCAAAATAAGAAAATGCAACTAAATAATCCTAAAAGACCTAAAAATGAGATGCAAAAGTGTTGGGATTAGAAACTTATCACCCAAAAACGCCGACTGGTCAGACGACCTCCCCACACTTAAAAGTTTGCACCGTCCTCGGTGCACTCAAAGATGAGCAAGGGGGTACGGTGACTTTCCGAGTTACTACTTTCAGCTGGTAGGTCAACCGGTTGCTGCACGTTCTTCTCCTGCTTCCGTTTTTGCTTATAGTGACTCCCTCATGAAAAATAAAAAGGAGGATAGTGAGAAAAGTAAATGCAAAAGCAAGGAAGTGCAGATTGTTGGAATGAGGTAAATCACTAGAATTGAGTGAATGAATTAGTGTAACATTGATGAAGAATAGGTGTGTGGGTCCTGAATTGCATGCGGTTTAGAACTCACACCCTAGTAATTAAAAGTCATGTCACAATTATACAAAAGAAAGCATACACTTCACTTATTCTAGTGTGCTTAAAATACTTTAAGAAGACTTGTAAGTCAAGATACAAACAAGTAGTGAAGAGGCATGAAAGCATTCAAGCAACTAATCACGCAATTGTGAAATTGGATAATAAATGAACATTGATTGATGTGCAAGTAAACTTAATGAACCAAATGAAATATAGAGCTCACACATCAATCAATGACACATATTGAAGTTGTTGCAACACCTAAGTAGCATGGGGGTAAAACATATGGATGCTATGGAACTTAGGAAGAAGACTATAGAAGTGAAAATCAATCACATAGCAAGCATGACCCACAAAGTTTAGAAAGCTCAAAAATACGTTACTAGGTAAGCTTCCGATCCAATTCACAATTTCGCAATCTCAATGCATGAAATAGGTGATGTTAATAAGGTAAATCATAAACATGCATCACCTAACAAAAAAATGCATTGATAATGTACAATTGCCTAAAAATGGATGATGAATGCATGGTGGCCAAATCATACAATTCAAAAGATTTAAGATGCTTGAAGGCAATGTAACATGTACTTGGTGTTTACAAATGTTAAACATTAAAACTCAAAACTAAGTAACATAATCTAACCTCAACAAAGAATCCAACAATGATGTTAAAATAACATCTCGTCAATAATCAGCAGCAAGAAATGGCAAACAAGATTAATAATCCAACACTTATAATAAAAACAAAAAAATTAAACAAGAATTAAACTAACTAAATAACTAATCAATTAACTAATTAAAAAATGGTGATAAATGGTGTTTGGTAGTGTTGGATGATGGTTGAAGGGTGGAAAGAAAAGGAGAGAACAGAGAAGAAGGGAAAAAATAGAGAGAAGAGAAGACAAGAAGAGTGGTGGAACAGGGCAATCTACGCGTACGCGTGTAGTGATGGGTGAGCGTGGATGCGTGAAAGGGGATCGACGCGTACGCGTGGGTCACGCATACGTGTGATGGGTTATTAAGAGATGTGACGTGCATGCGTGGGTTGGTTTTGTGCTAGAGGCACAAATCCAGCACGTAACTTGCATAACTCTCGGGTTTTAGTATGGATGGTGAAATTTTTGGATCCACGTGCACGCGTGGGCCATGCGTACGCGTGGATGGTCGAAATGCTTGGGGTCACGCATACGCGTGGGTGATGCGTACGCGTGGCTTGGTGCTATATTTTTCAAAATTTTTCCATGTTTTTGCACCAAATCAAGCATTCCAAACCTCCAAACAGCTACCAAAACATCATAAAAGCTTATTTAACGTACTAGACTCCCAAATAAACTCAACTAACCAAACAAAACATGAAATTAAACTTATTTTACCACTATTTACAAAAAGGAAAAAGCAAAGATGTTACCATGGTGGGGTGTCTCCCACCTAACACTTTTATTTATTGTCCTTAAGTTAGACTTATGGGGGGCTTTCCATCAAGGTGGCTTGTGCTTGAATCCATCTTTGAACATCCACCAATGCTTGGACTTCCATTGTGCTTCATCATTCAACGTTAATAACTCCAAGTTTTGATGGAGTTCGTCACAAACCATGAGCTCCCAACATTGATTCTCTTTGTGTGATCCGGGATCCCACACTTTGTTTTCACACCCGTCTTCAAGTTGATCACGTTGATTCTCTCCGGGTGAGTTACAAGCCGAATTCTCATGGGGGCACCAAACTACCCTCCCTGACCCATCTAATTGAGCATCACACCAATCCATGCTTCTCACTTTTGAACTTCCAACCATAATGAGCCTAGATTTACAATGCCAACCACAGAACATTTTCCTCTTATGCTTAATTCCACAAAGCGCCCTAAGTTGGCCATCTGTTTCAAGCAAGCCAAATTCAAGTGGGATAATAAAGTTAGTTAGAATTTTTACCCACTCAAATGAAGGATTAGATGGCGGCCTAGGTGGAGAAGTTCCCAATGGTCTTGATAAAGTATGTTTCACTCTCGTCCATCCTCTTCTAGAGGCTTCCACCACTTGGCAAGGTTCTTCAAGCTCTACCTCTTGCCAAGCTTCCTCAAGTTCACATTCTTCTTCCCCAATGTCTTCAAGCTCTTCCCCATCATTCAAATCATAGATAGGAGGTTGAGTGAAATCTACTTCATCATCGATTCCAAGTATAGTGGAGAAGGATTCTTCAAACTCAAGAGGATCACATGTTGATGTGGAATCATCATATACAGGGGCGCTAATTGCTTGTACCACTTCTTCCAATCTTTCTTCTTGGTGGCTTTCTTCCAATTCCTCCTCTTCTTCATTGCTTACCAAGCTTGTGGGAAGTGAGGTATCTTCTTCTTTAATCCCCATGTCAAGCCCAATGGAAGAGGATTCAATTGTAGATAAAAACTCATCAATGATTGAATCCATCCCTTGATCAACCTCTTCAAAGTCTTCAACCATGATATGCCTTGGAGGTTGTACACTATCCTCCTTAACATCAATTTCACACTTCATGGAAGAAGGCTCTTCAACTTGAGATTCCTCTATGTACTTAACATATCCTAAATATCCAATCACTACTTCCTCTTGTTCATTAATCTCTACCTTCCCCTCTTGTTGCACTTCTTGCTTTAACTCATCTTCTTCACCTTAAAGCTCCACATTCACTACCTCACTAAGCTCATTGATTGCTTCTCCACATTTAATAATGGGAGTACCTTGATTACGCAAGCTTAGGCAGGATGAGGTTATGTTGCTAACGGCTTCTACCATAATAGCCATCTTGGTTTCTAGCTCCTTAAACTCCTTTTCTGTCTCCTCTTATTTTCTTAGGATATAAGATCTAAGATCTCTTTGGTTTAGCATGAGGGCATGGAGATCTTCATCTATTGGAAGTGGTGGAAGAGAGGGTTCATTGTTTGAGAGAAAGGTATTGTAGTTGGAAGGTGGTTCACATTGGTGAAAGTCTTGAGGTGGTGTGTATGGAATTTGTGGTTCTTGGGGGTATTGGTGTTGGAATGGTGGTGGCTCTAAGTAAGGTTCATATGGTGGTTGGTATGGTAGATATGGATTAGGATCATATGGATGTGAATAGTGGTATGAGGCTTGTAAGTATGGTGGAGGGCTATATTGAGGAGGGGGATCACATGCATATGATGATTGTGGTTGACAACCACAATGAGGGTCATCACACACATTAGATTGGTATGCATCAAGATTTGAATTGTACCCATAAAAAGTCAGCGGAGGTTGTTGCCAAGAGGGTTGCCCATAAGCTTGGGGCTCCTCCCACCTTTGATTCCCAAATCCTTGACGCACATCATCATTGTAACTTCTATCTCCTACAACATAGTTGTAACCACACTCATAGCCAAAAGGATGAGAATGTGACAAGAGAAAATAAAACAAATACTAATAAAAACAAAGAGAACAAAATCCTACAACTAGCAAAAACTAACAAACAAACCAAAAATCAAGCTATTCACAATATATACAATAGCTAATAACATAGTACCATTGCAATTCCCCGGCAACGACACCATTTTGATGATGGGATTATTTAGTGGTCTAGAAATTTCTCTTATAGAAATAAGAACTTCGTTGTAAGCATAGCTTCCAAACCAACAAACAATCCTCCCAATCAAAAATTGGTTGTCACAAGTACAAATCCCAATGAAAATTAACCGAAGTATTTAAACCTCGGGTCGTCTCACGAGGAATTACAATGAAGTGGTCAATCATTGGCTATGAAGGAACAAGGGGTTTGATTCATAAAAGGGGCGAGAAAATAAAGGGGCAAGAACGTAAATCAAGCAAGCAATTAAAGAAGACAAGTAATAAAGAGAGACATTCATGGCAAGGATTGAGAATATAAGCTTTATATCCTAGTCATACAATGATTAATTCATCTTATTTAGTCAACGCCAACAAATGGAAGAAGGTGTCATGTTATCTTCACATAGGGAGAACATCAAACAAGACTAGTTAATCATATCACAATATTAAACAAGAATTTATCTTATTACGTCATCCCTGACGATGGAAGAAGGTATCATATTATCTTCACACTCGAAGAAAGTCTAATAAGACTAGCTAATCTCAATCCACAAGTCCTAATCAACTTACTATTTGAATTAGTAAAAGATTAGCGTTAATGAAACAATACTAGCTAACAACTCAAGATTACCTAATTCCTCTTTCCAAACCAAGAATGCTCAAGAGTCTACTCTAAAGCCCAACCAAGTATTTTGTCAAACACTTGGTGGGTATAAAAGAAAAGCATAGTAAGAGTGCAAGAATAGTAAATCTACCAACTACCAATTGTAAGGAAACAATAATAACAACTCAATTCAACAAAATAAGAACATCAAACATCAAATTGCATTAAAAGAGATCCAAATCCAACATGAGCATTCATAAACATAAAAGGAGCATAAAAGGAAAAATTAACAAGAGAACTAAAGAGAACACAGATATAGAAATAAGAAATTGTAGAAGAAACAAGATGAAAACAACAATTGAAACCTAGATCTAAGAGAATTTGACCTAATCCTAACCTAATTCTAGAGAGAAGAGGGAGCTTCCCTCTCTAGAAAACTAACTAAAGGCTCATCATGACTACATTAAGTGCTCTCCCTTTGCCCAAGCTTGAATTCTGCATGAAATACCTTCAGAAACGGGTTGGATTTGGGCCTGGGCAGCTCAGAAATCGCCCCCAGCATTTTTACTTTAATGAGTTCATGTGCGAGCATCGACGCATACGCATAGGTCATGTGTACGCGTCGCCATGCGACATCACATCCACGCGTGTGCGTTTGTCGCGCGTGTGCCTTGCCGTATGCACTCCAAATCCTTGTTTTTGTATAAATTCTCTACTTTGCATGCTTTTCTCTTCACTTCTTTGATCCATTCATAGCCTTTTCAACCTGAATTCACTAACAAACACATCAAGGCATCTAATGGAATCAAAGGTGAATCAAAATTACCAATTTAAGGGCCTAAAAAGCATGTTTTCACACTTAAGCACAAATTCAAGAAGAATTACAAAATCATGTTATTTCATTGAATAAATGTGAGAAAAGGTGATAAAATCCCCTAAAATAAGCACAAGATAAACCATAAAATTGGGGTTTATCAGCCGTCTGTAATATACTTGATTCTAAAAACCTACTTGCTTCCAACTGCATCTTTATTTGGGGGAAGTTTACTGGCTTATCTTTGGGTGAAGATTCTGTGTAGGTACTGGGCGTAAAGGTTGAGGGTCAGTAATAGGCATAGTTGTCAGAACCGGACCGGACCGGCCGGTTCGACCGGAAAACCGGTAAACCGGACCATATATCGGTCCGGTCCGATATTTAGACCGTGTAAGGTTGAGAACCGGTACAGACCGGTCAAACTCGGTGTGAACCGGTGAAAACCGGTCAAATTCGGTGAAAACCGGACCGGTTCGAGTCATTTGGTCAACGTTGAAGGTGAATCTACAATGGACTAGCGATATGCCACTCCACGATGCTCTACACCCTCCAGCGCTGCCAAGTGTCGCTTGTGATGATTTTGTGGAAAATTTTCCAAAATGCTTCCAATGGGGCTCGAACCCATTCCTCCAGCATAAGGCCAACAAGCTTCTTCCACCAGGCTAGAGTCATTCTCGTTAAATAATAGACAAATTATAATACATATAGCAAGGACATAGAAGTCAATGGGGAATATCAACCCTTTTATATTCACCAATACGTCTTCCGCAACACCCGCTACGGTTATTATGCTTTTATCCGCTAGGACAAATCTTGCCGTCGACCTTTTTAGTGGTGGTAAGTTCAATACCCGGTAGACGGATAGTGGCATGATGCTAACACATGCTCCAAGGTCGCACATACAATCTCTAAATTGAACTCCATTGACCGTGCAAGTGACCATACAAGGACCCGGATCATCACACTTCTCGGGTAGCGTTCCCATTAAAGCGGAAATAGAACTCCCCAATGGGATGGTTTCCAATTGAAGAATTCTGTCCTTATGTATGCATAAGTCTTTGAGAAATTTAGCATATCTAGGAACTTGATGGATAGCATCAAGGAGGGGGATGGTTACCTCAACTTTCTTGAACACTTCCACCATTTTGGGGTCAAGTTCTATGCGCTTTTTAGCTTTCTTTGCAAGTGTTGGGAATGGAAGTGGTTGAGCAACTTCTTCTTCCAAGGTTCTTTTGGCCTTGGTTGTCTCTCTTGTTGGTTGGACCTTATCCTCAACTATGGCTTGTGGTGTCTCCTCTTCCACTACCTCTTCTATGTCTATTCTCTCCTCTTCTTGAGCGGTTGTGATAGGGCTTGAATCCTTTGCTTCCTTCCCTTTTAGTTGCGTACCGGATCTAAGGGTGATGGCATTAATGCCCCCCTTTGAATTTGGTTGAGGTTGAGAGGGAATGATACTTTGGATCGGGGGTTGAGGAGTAGGAGTTGATGGTGTATCCATGCGTGCAAGAAGAGCTTGTAGTGTAGAGGTGAGGCCGGTGAGGCCGGAAGCAAGTGTGGTTTGTAGTTCCTTTTGGCCTTGAATAATGGTCCGGAGTGTTTCGTCTTGGTTAGAGGGGGTGGTTGCATATGTGAGTTGAGGAGCTTGTGATTGGTTGGGTGGTGGTCTTTGATGTGGTGGTTGATAGGTTTGGTAGTTTCTTTGTGGGTTTTGTTGGTTGTATGGTTGATTTTGTGAGTTGTATGGTCGGCTTTGTGAGAAGTTTTGTGAATTGTTACCCCATCTTTGACCTCCTCCATTATTGTTGTTGTTGTCCCTATTCCCTTGTTGATGGTTGTCTCTCCAATTTTGATTATTGTATCCACTTCCTTGGTTGTGGCTTCCTCCTCCTTGATAAGAGTACCCTTGGTTAGGATTACCGCCTTGGTAGTATCCTTGGTTGGGGCGATCATAGAAATTGTGGGTAGCCGCCAAGGTATTATCTTCTTGAAGGCTTGGGCACTCATCCGTGTAGTGAGAGTAGCAAGAGCAAATGCCACATACTCTTTGAGGGACAATTGTTGGTTGTGTTGTTGAGGTGGTGGAGGGTGTTGTTGGTATGATTGAGGTTGTGATTGTTGTTGGTTCAATTGGAGTTGCTTCAAGATGGATGTCATCTCATTCAAGGATTGAGTTAGAGCGGTGGTTTCACTACTAGTTGATACCTCATTCACGGTCCTTGAACGATTGACTCTTCGCCTCATATGTTGATTGGATTCGGCCAAGTCAATAATAAGTTGCCATGCCTCCTCCGCGGTTTTATATTTGGACAAAGAACCATTGCTAGAAGTGTCCAGGAGGGTTCTATCTTGCTCTCGCATCCCTTGACATATGTATCCAAGCAATACTTGAGTGTCAAGCATGTGGTTGGGGCATGCATCTAGTAGCTTACGAAACCGTTCCCAATACTCATAGAGTGGTTCCGTCTCACCTTGCACAATACAAGACATTTCCTTCCTTAGCCTATCCATCTTCTCCGGAGGTAGGAATTTATCCAAGAATCCCCTTCTAAGTAAGTCCCAATCGGAGGTAACTTCACTAGAGAGGGTGTAGAACCATTCTTTAGCCTTGTCCTCAAGAGAGAAAGGGAAAGCAAACAACCATATAGCAACTTCATCGGACCCTTCCCGTCTAGTAGTTGAGCATATGCGATGGAAGTCCTTGAGATGTCGAATAGGGTCTTGTGCGGGAAGCCCATGAAACTTAGGTAGGAGGTTGATCAAAGCGGTCTTCAATTCAAAGTTAGCATTCAAGTTGGGGTGAGTTACGTGAAGGGGTTAAAGGACATAATCCAGTGCACCCGCTTCCTTGATGGTAACTCTCCTCGGAGCATCCATGGTATTAGTACCTAAAACAAAAGAAGATTTGTTAGTAAGATTGATGGGAGTAGAATTAGTGCCTTCTTTGAGTGACGGTTCAATGTTCACTTCTAGTAGGGTGGTTGAGGTGGTGAAAGCCTCTTCCCCTTTTCCAAACTTAAGCCACCTCCGAGCTTGTCTAATATGAAGCAAAGTTCGTTCTATTTCCGGATCAAAAGGGACTAAGCTCGGATTCGGTTGTGAACGCGTCATGCAATGAAGGGGGAATGAAATTCATTGTAACAAATGAGGGGTTAGTCACTTGAATTATTCACAATGAGGTGCAACTATGTACATATACACATGCTTAATCCAAACAATAACATGGCACACAAAGCAAATTCCCCGGCAACGGCGCCATTTTGACAAATGAATTTTTGTTGGTATAGAATTTATCAAGTGATCAATCGTAGTATAGTCTAAACCAACGCGAAATCCATCATCAAACAAAACTACAATCTATATCCGAGAGTATTAATCTCCCGAGTCGTTCTCCCTTGGAATTGCCAAAGTATGCATCTTATTGATTTAGTAAGCTTTGTTGAATTCTTTGAAGATCTTAGCAAGTAATGAGAAACAAACAATCAATTATTTATCAAAGGGACTTGACTTAGGGTTGGCATTGGTAAGTCTATCCTCATAGCTCATTCAATGTTGACAACTATTAGGCCTTGCTTCATTTAGTTATCCCCTAAGTATAGAGGAAAATCAAATGAAAACAATCAACTTGAGTCACAAGTCCTAGCTTCACCTTATGGGAATCTAGCTTTAGTGCATTCCAAGTCAATTAGCAATCCCTAACTCTCAATCAACTATTGAGATAACTATTCAATTTCTCCCAATATCCAAACCCTATGCCAAGTACAAAAATTCTACTCCATAGCTAGTATTGACATTTTATCAAACATGTAATGAGCAAAAAGGAAAGTCATGGTGAAATGAAGAGAAAAGTAAAATTAGAAATATTGCAACACAAGAAATTAACAACAAGTATCAAGGAGCAACAATGAGAATCAAAACCTCACAATATCAATGGAATCCAAAAATCATAGAATTTAATCCTAGATCCAAGAAATGTCAACAATTACAACTACAACTTGAAATTGGAAGAGAAACCTATTACATGAACAAAGTGAAATGAAAGTTGCAATGGATCTCACCAAGGAATGGGTAAAAATTCAGAATTTTGATGAGGAAGAACCCTAGTAAAAGCTTGAGAGAAGTTGATGAATCCTAGAGAGAAGTTGGAGTTTCTCTCTCTAACAATGTAACTAACTCCCCAAAAATATCTCAAAAAACTAGAAAATGAACTAAGTGTCCTCAACCTTTGCTCCCTTGGTCCTCTTAAGCCTCTTCCCGCCAAAGCACTCCTCAAAAGTTAGGACTTCTAACCAACTCCACGCCTAAGTCACGTGACTTTTAAAAATCATCTTCGCATATCGGCGCGTACGCGCAAGGTACGCGTGCGCGCCCTGGATTTGGCTCAGGAGTATGCGCGGAAGCGGAGTGCACGCGTACGCGTCCATGAGGATCCTGGCTTAGCCGCTACTCAAGCCGGCTCGTGGCTTGGCTCGTAGTCTCGGCTTCACATTGCTCTTATCCGCGCGGGCACGTCAGGTGCGCGCACGCGCCCTTGCGGAAATTTCCAAAGCTTCAATTCTCATGCTTCCTTTCCTTGTACCCGTTTTTCTTCTCTTTCCCTGTCCATTCCTACTCTATACCCTGAAACCACTTAGCACACAGGTCACGGCATCGAATGGCATCAAGGGGAGATTAGAGAGGTATCAATTTTAGTGCAAAATAAGCATGTTTTCCTTCATGAGACAAGACTAGGAAAGGAATGCAAGTCCTTGTATTTTCATGCAGAAAATGTGTGAAATCATTGATAAACCCTTTGAAATTAGCACAAGATAAATCCTCAAAATGGGGTTTGTCAACCTCCCCACACTTAGATTCTAGCATGTCCTCATGCTTAGGAAAATGCAAAGAAATACAGAAGACCGAGGGGTCACAAACGCGTAGGACTCACGAAATGCAACCTACTTATATGCATGCAACTACAACTAATGTTGTTATCTACTTTGTTGGGAACAAATCAGCTTCCTTATGACATATGCAAGCACATGGGACACAATAGTGGTCAATGCATAGAATTTGCCAGTTCCTAAGTATCAAATGCAATATACACAATCTTGCATGAGGAATGCTCGCAAGAGCCGGGAATCAAAGGATTGATCATCGAACCCTCACCGGAAGTATTTGCGCTCTGATCACTCAGGTGTTTAGGGTTGATTCTCTCAATTCTCCCCTAATCATGCTTTCTAAGATTTGTTCTTCTTCTAACAATCAACATATATTTCATGCATACATACATCTATCATTAGGTCTTCTTCTTAGGTTGTAATGGGGCTAGGGTCAAGGTATGATCATATATGGCTAGTGGACTTTAGGATTTGAATCTTTGATCAACTTAAGCTTTCCCACCTAACCTATATAATGACCTATTCAATTAAGTACTAATCTAACTTCCCATTCCTTACTTTTTCACATACTCATGTATTTTCCATCCATTTTACAATACTTATGCATTGATCTTATTTGAACTTTACTTTGGGGCATTTTGTCCCCTTTTTTGCTTTTTCTCTTCTTTCTTTTTTTTTTCTGTTTCACTTTTATTTCTTTTTTTTTTCCTTTTCATTCTCTTCTCTTTTTTTTTTCCGAACTTTACACAAGAACATCAATGCATAAGGTCTATTCATTTAGCCAAGACATGAGTATGTACCCAATTCCTCAATATTTCCAATAACAATATAGAACTACCCTTGTATTCACCCAATGTTCCAAGGTTCCCACACTTGAATGATATTCACATACACTAGCCTAAGCCAATCAAAGATCCAAATTGAGGACTTCATTGTCTTCTGCTTTAAGGCTTGTAATGTGCTAAATTAAAGAACAAGTGGGTTAATCGTAGGCTCAAATTGGCTAACAATGGGAGATAAAAGGTAGGCTATTTGGGTAAGCGAGCTAATGAAATGATGGCCTCAATCATGTAAATGCATGAATACACAAAATAATGGACATAAAGAATGAAACAAAGCAGAGATTACAATCATAGAAAGAGAATAATGCACACAAGAAGGAAAGTAAGTGGTTATAAGATGTAACCACACCATTAGGTTCAAAACTCACTTGCTTGTGTTCTTAGCTCAAAACTATGTTCCAAAATATAATTCTTCATGCAATTTTGGTATCAAAGCATTTAAAATTTGCAATGCCCCATGGCTGTCCCTAAAGTATTGATTTCCTAAGAAAGGATTTCATTGTTCCAACCAAGTACTTATCATGTGAATGATGCTAACTAAAACCGACTCATGCAACCTATCCTAATTTATTCAGATTTTTACCTACGGAGATCGGTCGGTCGACCTCCCCACACTTAAAACTTAGCACGGTCCTCCGTGCTGTAGGTAAGGCGCAGTGGTTGAGCGAGTCCCGACTGTCCCATATCTCCAATGTCATCGCTCTCTCCGCCTGAAGTTGCGGTGGATGTTGAGATATCGGGTTCCTCCATGGGTGGTGTGACTATGCTTAGGAGCTTCTTCACATGAGCGTATCGGCGTTGGTTACACCGTTCATAACGGTCCAGTTTCTTGTGAAGGTCCTCAAGGCGTTGGGCGGCCGACTTTTGTGATGTAGATGAAGAGGTAGCGTTATGAGTTGGTGTGGTTAGTCCGCTGTCCTTGGTAGCTTCCGGAGACTTGAGGCATCTCTTGGTCGGAATTATATCACCATCGACCGGAATTGAGGCTCTCCTATCTTTAGCCTCTCGGTTGACGCCGGCATTTGCAACCAATTCTGTCACCAAACCGGGGAATGGTAGATTTCCCTTGGCATGAATGCGCCCCATTGATTGACGGATGGCGTGCGAAACGTTGACCGGTTTCTCGGTTAAGATGCACCATATCAATAAGGCCAACTCGGCTGTGATGGATGACCCATGTGTACTTGGGAGCACATAGTGAGCTAAGATTTGGGCCCATGCCGTGGCTTCTTGAGTGAGGTGGCAGACATCTAAACCCTTGGGTCTTTGCTTGATAGTCCCCCGAATCCAATAGGCGTCGGGTAGAGCGATGACACGGAGGATTGCGCTCCAATTGAATGCGCGGTCATCGCATGTAGCCAGGACTTCCTCATAGGCGTCATAAGCATCCGTTGATTGTTCAATCCCAAGGACTTCTCGGATAGTTTCCACTGTGACCGACACTTGCTTTCGGCGCACAAAGATTGATGTGAGAAGGGGGAGTGGAAATTGGAGTAGAATTCTACTACCCATGAGAGGTTTGCCTCCTTTGGTTTCCTCAATAGGAACCTCCATTGTCTCTGCTCAATATGTGGCATCACCATCGGACGGAGGTGGGCCGGTAGGACTAGGAGGGGTTCCGGATGATAGTTCCTTTCGATCATTCTTGAGTAAACAAGTTCGCAGTAGCGGTTGGGGAACTTGTTCGAATCCTTAGGAGGGTTATCCTTCTCGAGAACATCAATGGGGCCCTTAGTCTTCTTCAAGAGTGGTTTGGCCGTTTGCTCTTGGTGCGCTTTGTTGGGAGTTGGCTTCTTGGGAGCTTTCCCTGTGTTCTTCTTGATAACCATCCTATGAGAGTAAAGAAGGGAAAACATTAAAATCCAAGTAAGTGGAAGTAATTGTGTTTATGCTATGAAAAGTTACGCCATAGAATATGGGTATCGTAGTCACATGACAGCTGCAACATGTAACTAAGATAACATGAGACGAGCAAGGCAAATCATTTTCATATGGTGTAAGGGTGATTTATGCATGCAAGTAGGGAGCATGAGACGCATATACCCTTAAGAACCACAAATGGAAAGCAAGTAAGGAAAATGGGGATGCGCATAAAGTGATAAGATGAGAGGCAATTTAGTCAAAGTTGGTGCAAAAGTCAAGTGTGCCTTTCATCGAACACTTGGTGTGCATCCTGTTGTAATGTGTGATTACAAGATGGTGAAAGCAATGTAATAGTTCACAATCCACTATGAATGATTACAGTGCACAGAGATAGTAGGAAAAGCAAGCAACACAACTCATCTACCAATGCAAGTGAAATGGAGACCTAAATGCCCATGAAGAGTTAAGTTGAGGGATAGTGAGAAAAGGAAGAGAAGAGAAAATAAAAACAAAAATCTCCTAAGGAAGTAACTAAAATGAAAGAAGAAAGAAGCTAACTAAATGAATGTGAAACTAAGGGCATAAAAACACAAGAGATGATAGCTTAGTATAGTACCTTGTGAGATGAAGAGAATAGGAGAGGAGGTTATGGTGTGGGTTGAGGAGGAGTGGTAGAGAAGGTAGTGAGTGGTGGAAAGTAGTGTAGAGGAGGGAAGGGTGAAAGAAAGAGTGTGCCCCCTTTGAAGTTGGATGTGTAGTAGAAGGTATGAGAGGGGGGAATGTGAAGTGAAAGTGAAGGGGTGAGTGTGCCCTTTTTTCATTGGCGCCGAGCATCCGCGCGCGCGGCTTTGGCGCGCGCGCGCATGTTGTGCTCACAGGGTGTGGACGCGTGCGCGTCTAGGGCGCGCACGCGGCAAGAGTTTTGGGCTTGTGGCTTGGGAGGGGCCTGAGAGCGGCTTAACTCTCTGGAACATATACCAGGATTGCAGCAGGGCAATCGGCGCGGACGCGCATAGCACGCTTGCGCGTCAATTGGCAGACTTTGCCCAGGGGCGCGGACGCGCCATGTGCGCGTGCGCGCGATATTCATGTGCCTCAGGCATGGTCTTGGCATGGTGTGGGCGCAACTCTCGGGTAAAATGTATGGAGGTCTGTTAGTCGCAATCCGTGCGTCCGCGCACGGTGCGCGTTCACGTGGGTGACCTTCGAGTGCCTTAAGGACGCGTACGCGCCAGGTGCGCGCACGCGCAGAGGGGTTTGCTTTTCCTAATTGTCCATGTGTCTATACCACTTCTGACATTACAACTTCCCCTTTCCACACAGTTACCTAAGCACCATATCAGGGCATTCTACTTGGCAAATCAGCAATGAATTGAATAAATGGCGGAGAATTAACAATAAAATCTATCTAACAAAGATGAATTGAAGTGTCTATGTACAAAGCTTCAAAGGAAGATCTTACCATGGTGGGGTGTCTCCCACCTAGCACTTTTGTTTAACGTCCTTAAGTTGGACTTTCAGTAGCTCATTGTGCTTGTTCAAGAGTTGCATCCCTCAAGAGGAACACTTCAATTTCCTTGGAGTTCTTTCTTTGCTCACCATGATACAATTTGAGACGGTGTCCGTTTACCTTGAAGATGTCCGGGCTTGTTGGGTGGCGCAAGTGGTAGACCCCATAAGGTTCTACTTTCTCTACTTGGTAGGGTCCATCCCACCTTGATCTTAGCTTTCCGGGTAGTAGTCTCAACCTTGAATTGTAGAGAAGAACTAGGTCACCGGGTCGGAATTCTCTTCTCCGAATGTTCTTGTCGTGGATGGCCTTCAACTTTTCCTTGTAGAGCCTAGCGTTGTCGTAAGCTTCTAGTCTTAAACATTCCAATTCCGCCAATTGAAGCCTCCTCTCTATTCCGGCTCCATTCAAGCTCATATTACACTCCTTCACGGCCCAATAGGCTTTGTGCTCAATCTCCACCGGTAAGTGACATGCTTTACCATATACAAGCCGGAAGGGGCTCATGCCGATCGGTGTCTTGTAAGCCGTTCGATAAGCCCACAGTGCATCGGAGAGTTAAGTGCTCCAATCTTTCCTATTCGGCTTCACAACTCTTTCTAGGACATGCTTGATTTCCCGGTTAGAGACTTCGGCTTGGCCGTTTGTCTGAGGGTGGTAAGCCGTGGTGACTTTGTGGATGATGCCATATTTTCTCATGAGGCCGTCTATTTTTTTGTTGCAAAAGTGTGATCCTTGGTCGCTTATGATTGCTCTTGGGGCACCAAAGCGGCAAATGATATTATTCCTCACAAAAGAGTACACAACATTAGCATCATCCGTTCGGGTGGGGATTGCCTCCACCCATTTTGACACATAATCGACGGCTAACAAGATGTAGAGAAAGCCGTTTGAATTTGGAAACGGTCCCATGAAGTCGATCCCCCATACATCAAAGATTTCACAAAAAAGCATATTTTGTTGGGGAATTTCGTCCTTCTTGGAAATATCTCCAAACCTAATACATTGGAGACAAGATTTGCAATAGAGAGAAGCATCTTTGAGAAGAGTTGGCCACCAAAATCCGCAATCAAGGACCTTTCTTGCCGTTCTTTGGGGCCCATAGTGACCACCTCCTTCGGAAGCATGGCAAGCGTCCAGGATTGCTTGGAATTCGGTTTGGGGTATGCACCGTCGCACTATTTGGTCCGCTCCACACCTCCACAAATAGGGATCATCCCAAATGTAGTATTTGGATTCGCTTTTCAGCTTATCCTTTTTGTTTTTGTCAAGATTAGGAGGGAGAGTGCGTGAAACCAAATAGTTTGCTATTGGGGCATACCAAGGAACCACTTCCGAGATTGCATGCAAGGTATCTAAAGGAAAGGAGTCATTGATGGGAGTGGTGTCGCCCTTTGTGTGTTCAAGGCGGCTTAAATGGTCCGCCACTAGATTTTGGGAACCACTCCTATCTTTGATCTCCAAATCAAATTCTTGTAACAAAAGCACCCAACGAATTAATCTTGGTTTTGATTCCTTTTTTGCCAACAAGTACTTTAGTGCCGCATGATCCGAGTACACTACAACCTTGGAACCAAGAAGATAAGCTCGGAATTTGTCCAAAGCAAAAACAATAGCTAGTAGTTCCTTTTCGGTAGTAGTGTAGTTGGATTGGGCTCCATCTAATGTTTTGGAAGCATAAGCTATGACATAGGGAATCTTACCCTCGCGTTGTGCTAACGCGGCTCCTATCGCATAGTTCGAAGCATCACACATGATTTCAAAAGGTTGAGTCCAATTGGGGCCTCGTACTATGGGAGCTTGTGTCAATGCTACTTTGAGTTTGTCATATGCTTCCATACATTCTTTGCTTAGCTCAAATTCGACGTCTTTTTGGAGTAATCGAGAGAGAGGTAGGGCCACCTTGCTAAAGTCTTTGATGAATCTCCGGTAGAATCCTGCATGTCCAAGAAAAGAACGGACTTCCCTCTCGGAGGAGGGGTAAGGTAAACTAGATATGACATTTATCTTTGCCGGATCTACGGAGATGCCCTCCTTTGATACTATGTGTCCCAAAACAATTCCTTGTTTGACCATGAAATGACATTTTTCAAAATTTAAAACAAGGTTTGTTTTGGTGCATCTCTCCAAGACTTTTTCAAGGTTACCTAAACAATGCTCAAATGAATCACCATACACACTAAAATCATCCATGAAAACTTCCATTGATTGCTCTAGAAAATCCGCAAATAGGCTCATCATGCATCTTTGGAGCGTTGCCGGTGCATTGCATAGGCCGAATGGCATACGCTTGTAAGCATACGTCCCAAAGGGGCAAGTGAATGTGGTTTTTTCTTGATCTTCTAGAGCAATATGAATTTGGAAGTATCCGGAGTAGCCATCAAGAAAACAGTAATATGATTTACCGGCTAATCGATCAAGCATTTGATCAATAAATTGTAGTGGAAAATGATCCTTTCTTGTGGCCGCATTCAATCTCCGGTAGTCTATGCATACTCTCCAAGAATTTTGCACTCTTGTTGCTATAAGTTCACCACTTTCATTTTTTATTGTTGTCACTCCGGACTTTTTGGGCACTACTTGGACCGGGCTTACCCATTCGCTGTCCGAGATAGGATAGATGATGTCCGCTTCAAGTAGCTTAGTGACTTCTTTCTTTACTACCTCAAGGATGGTTGGATTAAGTCTCCTTTGAGGTTGCCGGACCGGTCTTGCTCCTTCTTCAAGGAATATGCGGTGTTCGCATACTTTGGGGCTTATTCCCACTAGATCCGCCAAACTCCATCCAATTGCCTTTTTATTTTTTCTCAATACATTTAGCAATTTCTCTTCTTGTTGAGGGGTTAGCTCCTGGGCAATTATCACGGGTAGCTCTTGGGCTTCATCAAGGTATGAATACCTTAAGTGAGGTGGTAGTGGCTTCAATTCCATCTTTTTGTTTTTCTTGGAAGTGTGGGTTTCCGGATGAGTTGCATGATGTGTGGTGTTTGGTTCGCTTGACTTTTCATTTGCTTCTTCACCCATATACTTCTCATCTAACTTTGCTAGATGCACTTCGGCCACTATGTTGTCGATTGGGTCACACCGGAATAAGGAATGGTTCTCCGGTGGATGCTTCATTGCTTCCTCAAGGCTAAAGCTTACAATTCTCCCATCTATTTCAAATGAGTAGTTCCCCGAGTAAGCATCAAGTTTAAATCTAGAGGTCCTCAAGAATGGTCTTCCAAGTAGGATGGACGATGCTCTCTCGGTTTCGCTTGATGGCATTTCAAGGACATAGAAGTCAATGGGGAATATCAACCCTTTTATATTCACCAATACGTCTTCCGCAACACCCGCTACGGTTATTATGCTTTTATCCGCTAGGACAAATCTTGCCGTCGACCTTTTTAGTGGTGGTAAGTTCAATACCCGGTAGACGGATAGTGGCATGATGCTAACACATGCTCCAAGGTCGCACATACAATCTCTAAATTGAACTCCATTGACCGTGCAAGTGACCATACAAGGACCCGGATCATCACACTTCTCGGGTAGCGTTCCCATTAAAGCGGAAATAGAACTCCCCAATGGGATGGTTTCCAATTGAAGAATTCTGTTCTTATGTATGCATAAGTCTTTGAGAAATTTAGCATATCTAGGAACTTGATGGATAGCATCAAGGAGGGGGATGGTTACCTCAACTTTCTTGAACACTTCCACCATTTTGGGGTCAAGTTCTATGCGCTTTTTAGCTTTCTTTGCAAGTGTTGGGAATGGAAGTGGTTGAGCAACTTCTTCTTCCAAGGTTCTTTTGGCCTTGGTTGTCTCTCTTGTTGGTTGGACCTTATCCTCAACTATGGCTTGTGGTGTCTCCTCTTCCACTACCTCTTCTATGTCTATTCTCTCCTCTTCTTGAGCGGTTGTGATAGGGCTTGAATCCTTTGCTTCCTTCCCTTTTAGTTGCGTACCGGATCTAAGGGTGATGGCATTAATGCCCCCCTTTGAATTTGGTTGAGGTTGAGAGGGAATGATACTTTGGATCGGGGGTTGAGGAGTAGGAGTTGATGGTGTATCCATGCGTGCAAGAAGAGCTTGTAGTGTAGAGGTGAGGCCGGTGAGGCCGGAAGCAAGTGTGGTTTGTAGTTCCTTTTGGCCTTGAATAATGGTCCGGAGTGTTTCGTCTTGGTTAGAGGGGGTGGTTGCATATGTGAGTTGAGGAGCTTGTGATTGGTTGGGTGGTGGTCTTTGATGTGGTGGTTGATAGGTTTGGTAGTTTCTTTGTGGGTTTTGTTGGTTGTATGGTTGATTTTGTGAGTTGTATGGTCGGCTTTGTGAGAAGTTTTGTGAATTGTTACCCCATCTTTGACCTCCTCCATTATTGTTGTTGTTGTCCCTATTCCCTTGTTGATGGTTGTCTCTCCAATTTTGATTATTGTATCCACTTCCTTGGTTGTGGCTTCCTCCTCCTTGATAAGAGTACCCTTGGTTAGGATTACCGCCTTGGTAGTATCCTTGGTTGGGGCGATCATAGAAATTGCGGGTAGCCGCCAAGGTATTATCTTCTTGAAGGCTTGGGCACTCATCCGTGTAGTGAGAGTAGCAAGAGCAAATGCCACATACTCTTTGAGGGACCAATTGTTGGTTGTGTTGTTGAGGTGGTGGAGGGTGTTGTTGGTATGATTGAGGTTGTGATTGTTGTTGGTTCAATTGGAGTTGCTTCAAGATGGATGTCATCTCATTCAAGGATTGAGTTAGAGCGGTGGTTTCACTACTAGTTGATACCTCATTCACGGTCCTTGAACGATTGACTCTTCGCCTCATATGTTGATTGGATTCGGCCAAGTCAATAATAAGTTGCCATGCCTCCTCCGCAGTTTTATATTTGGACAAAGAACCATTGCTAGAAGTGTCCAGGAGGGTTCTATCTTGCTCTCGCATCCCTTGACATATTTATCCAAGCAATACTTGAGTGTCAAGCATGTGGTTGGGGCATGCATCTAGTAGCTTACGAAACCGTTCCCAATACTCATAGAGTGGTTCCGTCTCACCTTGCACAATACAAGACATTTCCTTCCTTAGCCTATCCATCTTCTCCGGAGGTAGGAATTTATCCAAGAATCCCCTTCTAAGTAAGTCCCAATCGGAGGTAACTTCACTAGAGAGGGTGTAGAACCATTCTTTAGCCTTGTCCTCAAGAGAGAAAGGGAAAGCAAACAATCATATAGCAACTTCATCGGACCCTTCCCGTCTAGTAGTTGAGCATATGCGATGGAAGTCCTTGAGATGTCGAATAGGGTCTTGTGCGGGAAGCCCATGAAACTTAGGTAGGAGGTTGATCAAAGCGGTCTTCAATTCAAAGTTAGCGTTCAAGTTGGGGTGAGTTACGTGAAGGGGTTAAAGGACATAATCCGGTGCACCCGCTTCCTTGATGGTAACTCTCCTCGGAGCATCCATGGTATTAGTACCTAAAACAAAAGAAGATTTGTTAGTAAGATTGATGGGAGTAGAATTAGTGCCTTCTTTGAGTGACGGTTCAATGTTCACTTCTAGTAGGGTGGTTGAGGTGGTGAAAGCCTCTTCCCCTTTTCCAAACTTAAGCCGCCTCCGAGCTTGTCTAATATGAAGCAAAGTTCGTTCTATTTCCGGATCAAAAGGGACTAAGCTCGGATTCGGTTGTGAACGCGTCATGCAATGAAGGGGGAATGAAATTCATTGTAACAAATGAGGGGTTAGTCACTTGAATTATTCACAATGAGGTGCAACTATGTACATATACACATGCTTAATCCAAACAATAACATGGCACACAAAGCAAATTCCCCGGCAACGGCGCCATTTTGACAAATGAATTTTTGTTGGTATAGAATTTATCAAGTGATCAATCGTAGTATAGTCTAAACCAACGCGAAATCCATCATCAAACAAAACTACAATCTATATCCGAGAGTATTAATCTCCCGAGTCGTTCTCCCTTGGAATTGCCAAAGTATGCATCTTATTGATTTAGTAAGCTTTGTTGAATTCTTTGAAGATCTTAGCAAGTAATGAGAAACAAACAATCAATTATTTATCAAAGGGACTTGACTTAGGGTTGGCATTGGTAAGTCTATCCTCATAGCTCATTCAATGTTGACAACTATTAGGCCTTGCTTCATTTAGTTATCCCCTAAGTATAGAGGAAAATCAAATGAAAACAATCAACTTGAGTCACAAGTCCTAGCTTCACCTTATGGGAATCTAGCTTTAGTGCATTCCAAGTCAATTAGCAATCCCTAACTCTCAATCAACTATTGAGATAACTATTCAATTTCTCCCAATATCCAAACCCTATGCCAAGTACAAAAATTCTACTCCATAGCTAGTATTGACATTTTATCAAACATGTAATGAGCAAAAAGGAAAGTCATGGTGAAATGAAGAGAAAAGTAAAATTAGAAATATTGCAACACAAGAAATTAACAACAAGTATCAAGGAGCAACAATGAGAATCAAAACCTCACAATATCAATGGAATCCAAAAATCATAGAATTTAATCCTAGATCCAAGAAATGTCAACAATTACAACTACAACTTGAAATTGGAAGAGAAACCTATTACATGAACAAAGTGAAATGAAAGTTGCAATGGATCTCACCAAGGAATGGGTAAAAATTCAGAATTTTGATGAGGAAGAACCCTAGTAAAAGCTTGAGAGAAGTTGATGAATCCTAGAGAGAAGTTGGAGTTTCTCTCTCTAACAATGTAACTAACTCCCCAAAAATATCTCAAAAAACTAGAAAATGAACTAAGTGTCCTCAACCTTTGCTCCCTTGGTCCTCTTAAGCCTCTTCCCGCCAAAGCACTCCTCAAAAGTTAGGACTTCTAACCAACTCCACGCCTAAGTCACGTGACTTTTAAAAATCATCTTCACATATCGGCGCGTACGTGCAAGGTACGCGTGCGCGCCCTGGATTTGGCTCAGGAGTATGCGTGGAAGCGGAGTGCACGCGTACGCGTCCATGAGGATCCTGGCTTAGCCGCTACTCAAGCCGGCTCGTGGCTTGGCTCGTAGTCTCGGCTTCACATTGCTCTTATCCGCGCGGGCGCGTCAGGTGCGCGCACGCGCCCTTGCGGAAATTTCCAAAGCTTCAATTCTCATGCTTCCTTTCCTTGTACCCGTTTTTCTTCTCTTTCCCTGTCCATTCCTACTCTATACCCTGAAACCACTTAGCACACAGGTCACGACATCGAATGGCATCAAGGGGAGATTAGAGAGGTATCAATTTTAGTGCAAAATAAGCATGTTTTCCTTCATGAGACAAGACTAGGAAAGGAATGCAAGTCCTTGTATTTTCATGCAGAAAATGTGTGAAATCATTGATAAACCCTTTGAAATTAGCACAAGATAAATCCTCAAAATGGGGTTTGTCACCCATAACCAATGAATGTACAAGGAGAGAACCTAAACTCTAGTTTGTGCTTGTTGTAAGGCCTTTTGTGTGGGAAACACAAACAGCCAAACACTTTAAGGCTTTTATACAAGGGTGGCTTTCAAAATAGCTTCTCAGCTGGTGATAAACCATTTAGAACAGGTGTTGGCAGTATATTGATGAGCTTGACAGCAATGGTGAAAGCTTCCCCCTAGAACTTTGTAGGCAATGATGCTGCTGCCAGTAGAGTGAGTCCCATTTCTACCACATGTCTGTGCTTCCTTTCAGCTGAGCTGTTTTGTTGATGAGCATGAGGACAAGAGAACCTATGCACCACTCCTTTATCCTACAAACTTTTTGATAAGCTAATATACTCAGCAGCATTATCACTTTGCAGTGACTTTAGTTTAGTGTTAAGTTGCAATTCAACCATTTGTTGGAAGTTATCAAAAACTATTTTTAACTGAGCTCTAGACTTGATTAGGTACAGCCGGGTGTACTTCGAAAAAGCATCAATAAAATTTACAAAATACCAGTTTTCATTTCTATCTAGAAGGGGAGCAGGCCCCTAAATGTCTGAACATACAAGTTGCAAAGGGTGTGTGTACAGGGAAAGGGCAATTGATGTGATTTTCCTATACAACAACCTGAGCAACTAATCTTTTTGGGTGAGGCAGTGATTTTGCAAGTTTTTAATACTTTTGAGACTACATTATGATTTGGATGTCCTAATCTAGCATGCCAAAGTAAAGACTCATCCTTATTTCTTACTGCAGAGACATAAACAGTTGGTATTTGTGTGTTGTGAAGATTAGCAAACTTATAGATGCCTCTCTCTACTGTACCTTGAAGCACAAACTCCTTTGTGTCTTTGGTCTTTATGCAGCACCTATCATCATGGAATTCAAAAAAATCTTGTTGTCACAGTATAATTAGTGGACACTCATCAAATTCTTAGTAATTTCAGAAATACACAGTAATTTCCTTATATGCAACAACCTAGAGCTCAGATTTGTTTTAAAACATGAACTTCCAACAAATAAGATTTGCAAAACCAATTCCATTGCCGATTACAACTTGCTCTTTGCCACAGTATTCTTCTTTCTCCACCAGATTTTGTTCTTCATGAGTCATGTGGTATGTAGCACCCGAATCTGGATACCAATTTGGATCCTGGACTGTTGCTGGTGTTGATAGCATGTTGCAGAAATTAGCTTCAGGCTAAGCTAGCTAATCTGAGTTGCTGTGATTGTACCCTTCTCTTCTATAACTTTCTTCTTCATACTGGTCCTCACTATACCTGTACCAACAGATTCTTGCAGTGTGTCCATACTTGTTGCACAATTGACATTGTGGCCTGTCATTTTTATATCCCCTATTACTGTACATTCTGCCTCCTCTGCTAAGCTAACCTCTTCCACTAATGAACTGTGCATTATTTACTGAATCTTGTGCTAGCCTTCCTTCACCAGAAAAACTTCTGCCTCCTCTAAATATTATACCTCCTCTTCCTCTGAATCCACCTCTGAAGCCTCCTCTTCTTGCTTATGGATTCTGGTTATAGTTCCTGAATTGTGCCATATTTGCTTGCATAAACACTTCAGGTCTTCTGAATTTTGCAAGCATGCTTTCATGAGCTAGTAGCAACGCTTCCAACTCAGTAACGGTTATACTTTCTGACATTGCAAGTACTGAAGTGTAAACTGAGGAATACTCTTCTGTTAAGCCATTCAAGATAGTGCTCACATGATCACTTTCTTTCATCATCTCTCCGGCCAGGGCATCAATTGTGTCTTTAATCATCAGTATATACTCAATTACAGATCCTCCAATTTGGAGAGTGCTGAGTTTGTTCTTCAACTGCATCACCTTAGCTTTAATTTGTGAGGAAAAGTAATCTTCCAACCTTTTCCATACCTGCTGTGTCTACGTGCAACCTACCATCCTAGTGGTGAAAGGATTACTCATAGAGGCTAGAAACCATGACTTTAGAAGTGCATCTTATCATTTCCACTTTTGATATTCTGGATTTGCAGTTGTACTCGTTCCATCTTCTGAAGACACAAACTGTAGAGGAACTCCTTGTCTTGTAATGTGGATCAGCATATCGTTTCCTTCTAATGTTGAAATTGCTTGATCCTTCCATTGCAAGAAGTTATCCTCATCCAGTTTCATTGAAATTGGAGTTATTGTGAATCCTTTAGCCATGACTGTTCTTGGATCGTGGTGTGTGAAGCTGAAGGCTCTGATACCATGAAATGTATGGGACCTTAGAGAAAATTTAGAGAGAGGACAGAAAGATGAATGGGACTGAAAGCATATGTGTATTGAACTAAAGTGAAAAAACTGACTTCTATACATGAGTATTAGCATTTATAGACACAGCTGAACCTTCTAGCAACTAACTTGATCTATAACAGCTAGCAACTAATTGTAACTAACTGAATAACTATACTGGCCTAGAAGCTTCTGCTGAGTCAGCAGGCCTCACTAGACTAACAAACTAACTAAACAAAGCAAAAACAAAATAAATAACAGAGTAAGTAGCAGAGCACGCAGCAGAACAAGCTATTTGCTCAACCTCTAACATCATCTTTAATTTCCTTCTCTTACAACTTCTGTTAACCTCTAATAGTTCACATCTTATTCATGAATATACCAATGCTTAATACACGCTAAAGGAAGAACTAATATGATTATTGCAAGTTTTACAGCCAAAGAAAAAGTTTTCAAAAAATTAATATCTTTAATTTGTGTGAACCCTTTGTTATAAAACGTGTCTTATATCTATCAATTGAACCATTAAATTTACGTTTGATGTGCTAAATCTATTTACTTTCAATTGGTTTAATATTAGCAGTGCAATCAACAAGGGACTAAGTTTTGTTCATCTCAAGAACAACAAGCTCGTTCTTCATTGTATTACACCAATAAGAGTAAATTTTGGCATCTTGAAATGACATAGGCTCAACCTTAGAGTGAAGAGACAGAGTAAAACAACAATGAAAAAGAGGTAAAGTAGTGGCAAGAAGAGGTTAGGTATTTTCTATATGTATTTCTTATTGAATGATGGCAAAAGATAGTGCTACTTGTATAAAGCAGTAAGTATCTATATAAATCTGTTATAATTATAAAATGAATGAAAAGATTTTACTAAATGTCAAGGTAGTGAGTCATCATAACTAACTAACTTTCTAAAAAAAGTACTGATAAGTTGTAGGAAATAAAGAAAATATGATGCAGTAGGTTAATTTATTTGTTGGGCATGATCACTTAAGTGGACTGATTTAGAGTTTTTTTGTTAGTTATGGGCTGATGAAGGTAGTTGATTTAATATTGTTTATATCATTTATTTTTATATTTTGTATTTTAAAATATTTATTAAATAATATTTTTTATTTATTAATATCATTTAATTATAAAAAATATATGTATTTTAAAAATTAATCATCAAATTATATATGTAATTTAATTTATTTTAAATATATATTTTATATTTTAATATATATTTTATAATAATAATAATTAATTTTGATATAGATCTAATATAATTGTTCAATTATATTCAAAATCCAAAAAAGATTATCTCAAGCTTTTCTTAGCCTTCAAACATATTAGTTGTAGGAAACTCTACTCAGTCCTCTCAACAGATCATGCAAACTAAGATGTGTTCGAGGAAGGCAAATTAGGCATTATGACACACCGACATAGAACATTTAAGGAAATAGATTGGATTAGATTTAATTGCAGATAACTACGTTATGCTAAAGGTGTCAAAGTCAAAGCAACCATGTGAAAGAGAAAGGAAAAATCATTGACTAAGATGGTTCATTTTGTTGACAGTGGTATTTGAGTTTTGAGTGTGACCTTCAAAGCTGTATACCACATACAACAACTAATTTTTTTTAGAATAAACATCTAATTCGCTCTTTATCCATTTTTACGAAAGATAAAACGATCTTTATCAAAAAAAAATAGACACTTCAATCTTTAATCTTTTTATTTTAAGATAATACGATCTATATGTTAAAAAAATTATTTAAATAATAATAAAAATTAATTTTGTGGGAGTTTATTTGTATTTTATGGGAATTTTAAACCTCCAAAAAAATATTTTTAATAATATAATCAATTACTACCACTATTTTTTTATCATCATTATTATCGCTCCTACTTCTATTATTTTCATTGCTTTATCATCATCATTATCTCCTCTACCATCATCATCACCAATACCAATATTATCAACATTAAAGTTCTCTTTTTTCATTTATTATTTGATGTTATTTTTTCTTTTAAAAGGTATTTGTACTACAATAACTTTTCTTTTGCGGCATCATTTTCATCGATAATTTTTCTTCACTTAACTACCATTGGAGAAGGAACTTTTCAAAAATAAACTTATTAATAGTTTGTGGAGGTTTAAAACCCCCACAAAATACAAATAAAATTCCCACAAAACTAATTTTTATTATTATTTCACAGAAGGATCGTATTGTCCCAAAATAATATGGTTAAGGATCGAAGTGCCCCTTTTTTTTAACAGGGATCGCTTTGGCCTTCGTGAAAATGGACAAGGACCGAATTGGGTGTTTACTCATTTTTCTACCATTAGATATCTTTTAAAAGTGATCATTTATTCAGTTTTTTATTACACTCAATTAAAAAATATAAATAAACACATTTAAATTAAATAAATTTAGTATCTTTTTAAAATTAAAGGTACATCCAAAATATAAACTAAATAAAACTGAAATTTAAAATTTAAAATTTAAAATTTCTACTTCAGTTTTACCATTTTTAATTATCAACCGATTATTATTTAAATACATATCCAAAAATATAATTTAGTAAAATTAAAAATTTAAATTTTAAAATTCAAAAAGTAAATCTTAACAGTTTTAATCAATGCACACTGTAAAAAATTTCTAAAAGAGATCATAAAATTCCCAATTTCGCCATCATCCTCGTAGAGCTGCATGCCGTCTGTGGGATTCTTCGTCCCCGCTGCCTTCCTTCTTGTCATCGCCACTTCTCGACGCTGTCACGTCATCCTCAGAGAGCTGCACGTGTCCGTGGGATTCTTCATCCGCGCCGCCTTCCTCCTCGTCGCCGCCTTCCTCCTCGTTGTCACCACTTCTCGGCGCCGTGGCGTCATCCTCAGAGAGCTGCACGCCGTCTGTGTGTTTCTTCGTCTGCGCCACCTTCCTCCTCGTCGTCGCCACTCCTCGGCGCCGCCACGTCATTTCCAGCGCTGTTCGTCCGCTTCGCCATTGCTCTGTGCCGCCGTCGTCGGCCTCGATCGTCCTAGGCATCGCCTTCCTCCTCGCTGCTCAGTCTGCAGTCTCGCTTTGTCCTACTCTTCGTCGTGTTCATCCACATCAGTTTCGCCAATCCTGCTGTGTCGAAAGTGAATCTTAGGTATTTTGGATGTATTTAAAAGAAAGTGATTCATAGTTAACCGTATGTATCTATTTAGTTATTCAATCATATTGATTTTGCATCCTATGTACAACATCCTAATTTATATTTGGAGAATGGTTTAGGTAGAAAAACAACTTAGAATCACAATTCTCAAATTGTTAACACTGTGATACCTACAATTACGGCCACTGGAAGGGTTTAAATTTCTAATTTATGATTTTGGATGTACTTTAGAAATAGTTTGTGTATTACTTCATAGTTTTAGATGTGTTACAATTGTTTTTTAATGTTTAGATTTAAATTTAGATTTATGATTTTGGATGTATTTCAAAAATATTTTCTGTATAACTTAATAATTTTAGATGTTTTACAATTAAAAAAAATTACGGCCACAGCAAAAATTATAATAAACTCTAAAATTGTTTCATATATCATAAAGTTGAAAAATTAACGTTAAAATCTAATTAGTTTTTGCCTCTTCCACGGCAGAAGAGTAGCACTCTTCTATAGAAATTTTTGTGAAGAACATGAAAGAGAGAAATACAAGAATGTACAGAATATACGAGAGAGGGAGAGAGGAACTCGCAGAAAAACTGAAAAAAATAATAAAATAACTATTTATAAAGTGGGTAGGAAGTTAGAAAAATTATAATATTTGAAATTTAAATTAATTTTAATTACTAACATATTTAACTACAAACTACGAATGTGTTTTAATTAAAATTTAATTAAATAATATTATTTAAATTAAAAGATTAATTAAAGACCAAATTTTAAAGAACATATAGTATTTTTCTTTCTCCACATATTCCAACATCAAGTTGTAGTAACTTAGATCTTAATAAGAGATTATAGATACTGGAAGGATTTATGAATTATAATGAGTGATTAGGTATGAATTTCTTCTATTGTTGATGGCAATGTCAAAAATGACAGGAAATATCTATTAGTACTTTATGTTATTTGTTTTTCTCTATTGTTCTTAGTTGGTTATGTTTGTCTTCGTATACTCCATTTGCAGGGGTGACAATGGATGGAGTATGGTAGGGTTTGGATCCAACCCGAACCCTATTTGCAGGTTGAGATTTTTATATAAACTCAATCCTACTCTATCCGCGGGTTCAGAATATTCCAACCATAACCCTACCCAATCTTAACCCGCGGATACCCGATCCTATCTGCGGGTTAAAAAAAGGATACAATATTATTATATCACTTGATGATAATTTAAAATAGACTTTTATGTAAAAAAATTAAATTATCAGTTAATGATATGTTTTAGTGGCTAAGGATCTTTTGCATTTAGTGAGAGGTCTTTGGTTTAACATCCACTTAAAAGATATTTTTATATAAGTATAAAACATATACATATATAGAGTGCGGGTTGGTCGGGTAGGATTGAGACTTAACACGTACCCTACTCGACCCGCACGAAAACCCTACCCGCTGCGGATCGGGTAGACAACCCTATCTGATAGGGTGAAATCGAATTGGATACTCACGGGTAGAGTACATATTGTCACTTCTATCTATTTGTTGTGTTGAGTTTTTTTTTTAAAAAAAAAAAGATACTAAAAAGATTATTATATATTAAATTTTATTTTGAGCGATATTATTTGAATATTATAAAGTAAATGTTAATTCATTTTAATATTGAAAGACAGATTAAGCTGAGATTTAAGGGCGATAAGAATACGTATTAATATAAAATATTTTATTAAGCTCTTTATTAAATATAAAGTTAATTATTCTCTATAACATATTTAATTATTATTAAATAAAATGAGTTGTATATTTTTATTAATACTTACTCATAATTTAACATGAATTTTGATAATTAACTATTTTATTATAGTAAAATTTTACAAATAACAAAATTGACTAGAAAGGTCTTTTTTAATTTTTTTCCAATTAAACCATCTATTTATTAATTAGTTCAAAAAAGGAAAAAATTCAAAAGTAAAAAACAACCAATGAAAAAAAAAAAACAAACGACGATACACATCCCTTCCCTTCTCTGTGGATAATTGATATTATAGTTTTCATTGAACACTAATGTGGTTAATTAAATACTTACGCATACACATCCCTTCCCTTCTCTGTGGTTCTGTATATCAACTTTTGTTTTTTTTTTTTTTTTGTCATAAAAGGTTGAAGTCAATTTTAAAAATTTTGAAAAATATTGGATAGACTAAAACTATTACTTTACCAAACATAAAGAAAAAAGTATTCAACTTAGCATCTATGGCTTGAAGCATATATGGGTCTGGGCTATTTAGTGGGCTGACATCAATAAATTCCTTCCAGTTTTTCCAATACAGAATGTTTCCGTTGGTTTAAACTTTAAACATTGGACCCAATAAAATGATTTCCCCAAACCCAAAGAAAGTAACATCCCAAAATTGTGCCGATTATTCACACAAACACACGCACACAAGCAAAAAATAATAATAATAATAATAATAATTCAAACTAACCACAAATGGGATGGATGAAATATCTTAACATAAGTAATAAACTGAATCTCTAGACTTTAGTTTATTTGGAAATATTAGGTAATAAAGATGAAATTCTGGATTTTTTATTATAAAAATTTTTATATCGTGTTATAAAATTATCTCCCCTAAAAATTTAAATTATTAAGTATTAACATAGGATTATATATAATAATAATAATAAATTTTTAATAATTATCTGTAAATATTTTTGTGAGTACAAATTTAGCTCTGGACATGCCTGATTAAATGTAGTAATTAATAATTAACTACGAGAAAAGTTCAACAGTTTTTATTGGCCAGCAGTTTTATTTGACACAAACACTGTCAGTCCAACAATTTTATTTCATGTTTTTAATTTATACTTTTAAATATTATTGATTAATTCTTGACTAAAATATTAAATTGTGTTGCCCTGTAACATTATCCATCAACAAATTTTATTGTATTGAACTTTCCAGTTGTTTAACAAAAAAAAATAGTTTACATTAGTGACACCCATTACGCAAGATATATTAAAACTTTAGCCGTACAAAATTTATTAGTTTTCTCCCTAATTAGACTGTCATTGCAGAATATAGACATAGTGATATTTAGGAAAGTACATTATATAAATTGTAAGCCTAGTGTCTATAATTAAGTAGACCATTGAATTAAATTGTATGTTGCCCGTGTCAAGAAATAGTAAATCTCATCTTATTCACATAAATGCTTCTATTTAATTAATAAGGGAAATTGATCATAAACCTTTCATCTTAGTAGCAAGGTTTGGAAGTTAGATAGTAAAGTACATGTCCATTATTATTTCAAAACCGAAAATAGGTAAATCCCCATTACTTCCTAACCTAATATTTTAATTTATGAATAATAAGATGGACTTGGGAAAGAATTTGAATAATTTGTTTCCTTGTGTTAATAGATTTTGTTGATAGATAATTGTTCATACCATTATTTAAATAATTGAAGTCGTACTAACTTTAATTTCCATGTAATAAAGAAAAATATTAAATAATGTAGATAATAAATATATCGAATGGTTATCTTAATATTAAAATTTAGATAGATAATTTAAGGAGGTAGTGTATTTTTATTTTATTGGACTAATTTTAAAATTCAACCATTTTTAAAAAATTTAGAATTTAGATTATAATTTAGAATATAAAATTTAACTTTAATATTAATAAAATTATTTTTTTAACTTTAATTTTTAGAGAATTTAGGATTTACGATTATAATTTAGAATATAAAATTTAAAATTTAATATTAAAAATTAAAAAGAAAATTAACTCATATGTTTGAAAAAAATTGGTTCTCTAATTAAAATTATAATAATAAATTAATAATACAAGTATATATATATTGTAAGCAACTTAATTAGTTTAACCTAGAATGAATAAAAAAGAATGTGATGGAGACCTACCAAGGACTTTGAAGTTCCTAACTTTTAAGGTTTTTCCTAATTGAAGCTGTTTAAACCATAGGGTGGCTATCTATACTTTTAGTTACGTTTTTGGTTTCATTTGATTAATAATTATTGCCTCATTTAATAATAGTATTTATTTTCATAGGAGTTGAGACCTATATATATTATATTATATAGTACTAAATTAAAACATTAACAAAAGGACCTATGTGTAATAAGGGAACTTTGGGATTAGTAACATATGGGTTGTGAATTTAATGCAATGGATATTACACAAATGAATAGGAACCAAGCAATGACCTAGATGTAACTTTTGTTGTATACTACTGTGCATTATTATTGCCATTTTCTCAGGTATGTATATATGCTTAAGCACAAAGCAAAAGAGAAGATTTATTAACCATAACTAATAACTAATAAATGACGTATAAAATGTACACTAATAATGTCAGTTAGGCTAGGCTCCATACCCTAATAAGCTATGCTCTTATTAATTCAAAGTTCATTTATTAGCTGTCTTTTAATTATATATTGTCTAAAATATTTTAGATCAATGAAGTTCTTAATAAATAAATCTCTGGTCAATTTGACATGAGAACATCATTTTATTTAAATAAATAAAAACATATAAGTTTCTAATCAATTTAAAAAGGAGTGTTAGAGGATTAGTAATTTTTATGATTTGTAGTTATTAAATAATTATCAATAATAATTTTTATGGTGTGAGATTTCATCCAATTATTAGAAATTACTTATTTTTCTTTTGTTGATTATATACTAGTCATAATTTAATAAAATTACTGACCCTAAATTTTTTCAAAATCTTTCTTCAATTTGAATTTAGAAACAAATCGATCTCTATTCATTTTATATTAATATTTAATATTCAACTTGGCATGTTAATGTGACACATTAATAACTTTAGTTAAGATAATGGTGATACTAATAAAAAGGTCATATTATTTTACAAAAATCTGGACCAAACTAAACCTTTTTTTTTTTGTTAAAAATCGTATTGTTGTTTGGAAAAAAAAAACAAAATTTGAATTGATACTTCACCCTATTCACAATAATACAATATATAATTAGGAAGATGGTGATGAAGTTGGAATTCTAAGGCTTAGGTTCAAGGGAGTTGAACTACAAATAAACTTTGTTGGCCAAATTGTGGTTTTGGCAGTGAATAGTCAAAAGGATTCTGTAAGTGAACATAATTATAACCTCTTTTCCCCCATCATTTTCTACAGAGCTGTGTTCAGCCACCACCGAACTGTGGGGTTTAATTTGAATGAATGAGGGATAAAAAAGGGGATAATTTAATTTTATGTATATGTTTGGACCACTGCTTTTGTTATATAAATCATGAAAGAGCTAAATATAATGTAATGTCATATGCATGCTTTATTGCATGCTCGTGCAATATTAATTATGGGAACAAAAATTGTCCTCAAGCAGCTGCTACTTTAGATAAGATCAATAATGTACTATATAATATAACAAGTGCTTTTCATATATACCATCTAATTTTCGTTATTAATGTTTATGCAAAAAGTCTAAAAGCCCTGTCGTCCTTCACCCCTCTCACACTCTTCTAGCCTTAGTTGTTATATTTGCTAACCTCAATCAAAGTGTTAATAATAATAATAATAATTTATAATTTATCTTGGACTAGCAAGACACATTATGAATATTGGTATTATGATTTTTTTCCTTCCATAAAATTAAACTAACTAGTCCAAAATATTTGCGAATTTCCAGCTTTATATCACATCACTAATTGAAGAGGGAATTGATATCTCTCGTGTCCTTATCTTATCCATAATTGTCTTATATATGTGAGGGGTGGGGTACTATATATGGTAATTAACTTTAATCATAATTCATAAAATTTTGCAACATAAAAGTGAAGTGGTTTACAAACCAAGAGGCATTAATTAGTTTGGAGAAGTACTATTTTAATCACAAGTTACAAAAATGAAAGTAAAATAAATGAAATAACGAAATTGTGGATAACAATCACACACATTTTTATATTCCAGATACCGAACACACTGGTGGATGGGCATGGCTAATTTAATAATTTTGCGCAAATGATTGAGATAACTTTAACATCTATTAAAAATCATTGAAACCGAAGATTGAGGTGCTCCTAATCTAAATTTCCATCACCTAATTAAAAATTTGGACAATACCATGGTGAAGAGTATAATTTTGATAAAAAATTAAAATTACTTTTTAATAAAAAATTTTATTCTTGACTCAATTTTATTATTCACCAAAAATTTTTAAAACATTCAATTCGTCCGGTACACTTTTCTTCTCAATATTTTTACTTTGGTATCCAAATTAAAATAAAAAATTAAATTATAAACAAAATAAAATATCTATAGTTTGAAATCGTATCTTTTTTTAATTCCCATAAAACTATATAATAAATGAGCTAATTATATATCTCTAATTAAAAATCAGAGTTTGTTCAATTGCTTTCAATTATTCAAGACATAAATTAATACTATGTATGTTGATTTTTTCAATACTCAAATGACACCTCACAACAATTGATTTTTGAAGTGAAAATAATCAACCTTGTCTAGAAACTTCGTTCAAGGTCAATTTAATGTTGTATATATAATTGACATAACCACCCCACATGAAATAGACTAATAACATGATAAAGATAAGTGAACCAATTTCATAAAAGTATTAAATAGAAGAGCCTCAAGCTTAATATACTGGGTCAAATTGCAACATTATTCCATGTACAAATAAACTCTTCATTTTTATTTTTTTAAATATCTATAATTTTATTAAATTTATAATTAAACTTTTATAACTTAAAAAATTTTAATTAAATCTTTATACTATTTTAAATTTTATAATTAGATCGTTGATATACTAAAATATTTAAAAAAATTTAGAATATTCAGCTTTAAGAATTTAATTTTTAAAAATAAATATTTTTAATTTATAAAAAAATATTTTAGTAATTCTATTATTTTTTACGATAATAATCTAATTGTAACATTTAAAATAGTGTAGAGATTTAATTAAAATTTTTAAATTATAGAAAGTTTTTTAAATTTGATAAAACATGGAGAGAGTTTAAGTTAATAAATTTAACAATAAGCAGAATGTTGGATTAAAAAAAATTAAAGAAAATCCACTAGATAATGATGATGTGCACATTATGACAAATTAGAAGCTTATTAGCCAAAAGACTTGATTAGATAATTAATTAATTAATTTCTATGTGCTTGACAGTGCAAAAACTTGGTTATCCTATCATCAAATCTAAGTAGCACTGAGAGTAGCCGAAAAGGTAGCCACATAAACATACATAATATCAGTTTCATAGAGCAATTCTGGTCTCTCTCAATTATGACATGACCACTGCTGTGGTATATTCCCAGTACCACAACATAGATTCCCAAATGAGAAATTAAATCATTTTGGTGCTCCAATAATTTTGTAAATTGTTTCAATTTATTACTTTTAATTAAATTTTTTATACCATTTTTCTTATAGTACATATTGTAAGTATAATATCCACAACTTACTTGGTCCTAGAATCACTCACTCATATAAATGACGCTATCATATTTTCATTTTTCAAACTCACTAACACTCATAAAACAAAGGAGAGAATTTCAAAACATACTCATTTTTATTATGGAACACATATACAATACACAAGGCATATGTGCCTTTATATAGGCAATGCTTCCTACTAAAATAATAATTTATGAATCACAAATCAATTTTGTAATGACTACCATGCTATGAGTTGTCTTCATGAATCTTCCTTCAACTTATATTTATGTAGTTTCTATAATCTTCTAATTTAGGTTGCTTGGTCTTCAATTTCAATTCAATTTGATTTTGAATTTCTTCAATGTTGTAAAATGTTGTAATTGTACTATTCTCTTGAATGTTCTTCAAAAATCTTCAAGCTTCTAATATGTTAGCTTCTAGCAATATCTAGCAAATTGATGATTATTGTATTCAACTAAAACTTTGCTTCTTCTTTGACCATTTTGACTTCAAAAACACTTCATGAAAATTCTAGTAATGCAAGTTGATTTATAATGAATTAACATTGCCTCCCTTAAATCAAGCTTACAGAATTAATCATTCCAAGCATCTTCTTCAATTTGTAAAATAACTCTGTCTTCAATGGCTTTGTAAAGATATCTGCAACTTGTTCTTCAGTTGGACAGTACTCGATCACAACTTCTTTTTCATTCACCAACTCTCTGATTTTGTGAAATCGAATATCAATATGCTTCGATCTTCCATGGAATACTGGATTTTTGCAAAGTGCAATAGCTGACTTGTTATCGCAAAATATTGTTGTTGGAGTATTTTGTTTCTCGTTCAATTCCTCAAGAATTCTTCTTTGCCAAACTGCTTGTGTTGCATAACTTGATGCTGCTATATATTCTGCTTCTACTGTAGAGAGAGCCACTACTGGTTGTTTCTTTGAAGACCAAGAAATTGCACCAGAACCAAGATGAAATACGAACACTGAAGTACTTTTTCTTGTTTCTATATCTGCAGCCCAATCACTATCAGTGTAACCGACAAGATTCACTTCAGTAGTATTTTCATAATAAATACCATCATTTAAAGTACCTTTGATATATCGAAGAATTCTTTTTGCGCTTGGAAATGGTTGGTACAAGGTTCTCCCATGAATCTGCTAAGCAAACCAACTCCAAACACAATATCTGGTCTAGTCGCAGTCAAGTACCTTAGACTTCCAATCAAGCTTTTGTAGTATGTGGGATTTACTGCTCTTCCTTTATCTTCTCTCAACAATTTGAACTTCTCTTCGACTGGAGTAGAAACTGGTTTTGAGTGCTCCATTTGAAATTTCTTCAAAATATCATTTGCATATTTCTTCTGATAAATGAAAATTCCATCATCCTTTTGAACCACTTCAATACCAAGAAAGTAAGACATCAAGCCCATATCTGTCATTTCAAAGTGCTTTATCATAGCCTCCTTGAATTCTACAATTATCTTCAAATTGTTGTCAGTAAAGATTAAATCATCAACATAAAGACACACGATCAAGATATCTCCAGGTTCAACAAACTTGATATAAAGAGTATGCTCAAACGGACATCTTCTGAAACCATTCTCAATGAAATAAGAATCAATCTTCTTGTACCATGCTCTTGGTGCTTGCTTTAACCCGTACAAAGCTTTCTTCAATTTATAAACTTTATCTTCTTTTCCAAGAACTTCATATCCTGTAGGTTGCTCAACATACACTTCTTCTTCTAAAGTGCCATTTAGAAATGCAGACTTAACATCCATTTGATGTATCTTCCACTTATTTTGAGCCGAGAGTGAAATAATCATACGAATAGTGTCTAACCTAGCAATAGGAGCAAATACTTCAAAATAATCGATACCTGGTTTTTGTTTGTATCATTTTGCAACTAATCTTGCTTTGAAACGATCAACTTCACCACTGGATTTGTACTTAGTCTTGTAAACCCATCCACTTTACTCCAATCGGCTTCTTATCTGCTGGTAAATCTGTTAGCTCCCATGTGTCATTCTTTTCAATGGCATGAATCTCCTCATCTATTGCTTTCTTCCAATTGTTATCTCTAGAGGCTTCTTCAAAGTTTAACGACTCACAATCTGAAAATAGAGCAAAATTTATGATTTCTTCATTGGATTGATCGTTATCATTGCCAACCTCATAATCTGCTAATCTAGCAGGTAGTCTCTTCTCTCTTTGAGGTCTTCTAGATGATTCTGGTTGCTCGGTTGCATCAGGTTGTCTTTCTTCTTCATCATCACATGTATTTGAAATTATAATCGGATGCTTTTCTGTCTTTGTGTTCCAGTCCCATATGTCTTTCTCGTCGAACGTCACGTCTCTGCTGATGATCACTTTCTTTGATACTGGATTGTACAACTTGTATGCTTTTGAGTCTGTGCTATAGCCCATAAAGATACACTTCTCGCCTTTGTCATCTAACTTCTTCCTTAATTGATCTGGTACGTGGGCATAAGCAATACACCCAAAGAATCTGAAATGATGAATGGAAGGCCGCTTTCCACTCCAAGTTTCTTCTGGTGTTTTATCACGAACACTCTTTGTTGGACATCTGTTTAAAATATGAACTGCTGTTGCAACTGCTTCTGCCCAAAACTCTCTAGGCATTTATTTTGACTTGAGCATGCATCTGACCATATCCATGATGGTTCTGTTCTTTCTTTCAGCAACTCCATTTTGTTGAGGAGTGTATCTAGTTGTTAGTTGGTGTTGAATTCTGTGTTGCTTAAAGTATTCTGAACACGCAAGATATTCTGTTCCTCTATCTGTTTTGAGAATTTTGATTTTATAGCCACTTTGTTTTTCGACAAACGCCTTGAATGTCTTAAAGACATCACATGCTTCTAATTTCTACTTCAGAAAGTATACCCATTTATATCTACTAAAATCATCAATAAAAGTGATAAAGTACCTGCTACCACCATTACTTGGAACTTCTACAGAACAGAGATCTGAATGCACAATTTCAAGTAATCTTCTAGCTCTCCATGACTTTCCTGTAGGGAATGGATCTCTGTGCTTCTTTCCCAGTTGACAAATCTCACAAACACAATTGGGAATATGAATCCGTGGTAGGCCAGAAATAAGTCATTTTCTTGACAGGTAGTTTAGGCCAGAAAAATGAAAATGTCCAAACCGCATATGCCACAACCAATTATCATCAAGTATCACAGAACTCCTGCAAGAGGGATTAACATGTTGAATTTTTAATGGAAACATTCTATTTGAAGTCATCTTTGCTTTATCTATGAACCTTCCGTTGTTGTCAAACACAGTGTAATATCCATGATAAGTTATCATCTTATATCCCTTCTCAGATAATTGCCCCATACTCAGTAAATTGTAATCAAGTTCAGAAGCATAGAAAACATTAGAAATATAACTCAAAGAACCATCTTTCAATCTAATTGGTATGTGCCCTTTTCCTTCGATAGGAATCTTTGTACTATTACCAAACTTCAATAATAGTTTAACTGAATCATCTAGAGAAGAAAATAACTCCTTTCTACCAGACATATGATTACTACAAGCATTATCCAAGTACCATATATTTTCATCTTCAGCACATGAATTACTTGTAAAAAATAAAGTCTGAGTACCCGGATTGTCATCAGTATTTTGATGCTGATTTTCTGTAACGTGTGCTTGATTGTTATTCACCATTTTGAATCTGCAATTTGCTGCTTTGTGTCCATACTTTCCACAATGAAAGCAATTGAAATTGGTTCTTTCTTGATAAAAATTGCTTCGACCTCTTCCTCGGTTGACAGGTCTGAAATTCGTTCCACCTCTTCCTTGATTAGGTGGTGTAAAATTATTGTAACTTCTTTGGTTGTAATTGCCACGACCTCTACCTCTGAAACTTCCTCTACCTCTACTTTGAAAATTAAAATCACGACCTCGTCCTTCTTGTGTACGGCTTGATTCTGCAACGTTGTTGAAATTCACTCGACTTTTCAGGGCTTCTTCGATTGATTTTTCCGATTTCTCCAGTATTCTACTGCTGTGGCTTTCCATGGTTCCTTGCAACTCTGCAATCGTCATGGTATCCATATCATGGGACTCCAGTATCGTAGTCACCACATGGTCATACTTCATCGGCATGGTGCGAAGAATTTTCTCCACCACTTTGCTATCGGGCATATCTTCTCCATAGACTCTCATTTTATTGACAAGATCTGTAACACGAGTAAAATATTGCTCAACAGTTTCTGAGCTCGACATCTCATACCTTTCATATTCTCTTCTTAAAGACTGTAACTTTGCTTTTTGAGCTTTATCTACGCCTTTGTATGACAGCTTCAACATGTTCCATGCTTCCTTTGCACTTTTGGCATTTGCTATTTTGCCAAACACCGTATAATCTACTCCTTGATGAATTTGAGATAGCGCCAATTGATCTCTCCTTTGTTGGGCAGCATCTGCTCCTTCTTGCAAACCTGGTTCAATGAAATTCCACAGGTTCTGGGCCTTCAAATGGGTAGACATCAAAGTCTCCCAATAACTATAATCGAGTTTCCCATCTAACTTAGGACCGGACCACACAATATTGAAAGTGTTTGCCATACCGACTCTATGAATCAATAACTATGTGAGAACTTCTCCCACACCTCACAAGCTCTCACACACCAGGCGCTGGATTAACCTGCTCTGATACCAAATGTAAGTATAATACCCACAACTTACTTGGTCCTAGGATCACTCACTCATATAAATGACGCTATCATCAAACTCACTAACACTCATAAAACAAATGAGAGAATTTCAAAACATACTCATTTTCATTATGAAACACATATACAACAAGGCATATGTGCCTTTATATAGGCAATGCTTCCTACTAAAATAATAATTTATGAATCACAAATCAATTTTGTAATGACTACCATGCTATGAGTTGTCTTCATGAATCTTCCTTCAACTTATATTTATGTAGTTTCTATAATCTTCTAATTTAGGTTGCTTGGTCTTCAATTTCAATTCAATTTGATTTTGAATTTCTTCAATGTTGTAGAATGTTGTAATTGTACTATTCTCTTGAATGTTCTTCAAAAATCTTCAAGCTTCCAATATGTTAGCTTCTAGCAATATCTAGCAAATTGATGATTATTGTATTCAACTAAAACTTTGCTTCTTCTTTGACCATTTTGACTTCAAAAACTCTTCATGAAAATTCTAGTGATGGAAGTTGATTTATAATGAATTAACACATATTATTTTCTAATTTTAATTCTAAGGCTATTTTTAGTAATTTTTTTATAAGTATATAAAGTTTTAGTGTATAAATGTTATGAAATTACTCATCCCAAAAGTTTAAACTGATTTTGTATAGGCATTTTTCATTTCTTTTATTTGTCTTATGCTATTTTTTTATTTTTGAGTTCACCAAGGATCGAACTCTTGACCTTTCGAACATAGAGCTTTGATACCATGTTATAAAATCACTCATCCTAAAAACTTAAGCTGATAAGGAAAAACAACATTAATAATTATATCTCTAATAATAAATATGGCTATTAATTAAAATTTTATTTATCACATATTGAATTTGTGAATAAAAAAAAAGAAAAAAGAGCATTGGCTTTTATGAAGAAAGTGATAATAATAAGAAAAATAGATATTTTCAGTGTTGGGAAGATATAACTGGCATGCAGTATAAGACAATTACAATAATAATACACAGTCTTTAATTTGCTGCAAAAATATTTAAAATAATTAAGATTAGGCTAACGTCCTGAGATTTCTTTTAAATTTAGTGAAAATTTTTAATTTATTTACAAAATATATAATATTTTTCTTCAAACTTATTTAGTATTATTGCACTGAAACTTATATCTTATAATAAAACCTAATAACATCATTATATATATTGTAAACAAAGTTTAAAAAAATCAATAAAATTCAGACAACAGAAATTAAATCATGGTAATAAATTTCCTTAAATCTAGATATTTATTTTGTTTTTACTTAAGATAGCAATTTGAATTGGATTTTTTTAAATAAATAAAATAATTAATACTATATATTCAAACCGATATTTACAACACTGCAAACTAATAATATATCTCATTTGTAAATAAAATATGTTTAATTTTTTTGAAACATATATTTCGTTTGTACTATATAAATATTTTGTTTATATTTATTAGTAAATATTATATTTACTTAAAAAAATTGGGATCCAATTAAAATTCTGAGTTGTTGATATGTACAAAATATAAGACCATTTAATGTGATAAAATGATAGCTCTAGTTTCTAGGGATGCCTCTCAGCTGGAGCAGAAAACTTAAAAGGCAAGCATTATATGCAGAAGCTCATGATCCAAGCCAGCCTAAGGCTATATAGAATTATAGATACTTTCATTTCATTTATATATTCATTCTCATTTCTTCAAAGAGTGATGCAAGCTGTCCTCTGTTTCTATCACTTAATCACTCTTTTGCCATTTCCTTCTTCATCTTCATAATTATAGTATAGGCTTCACCACACTGACGTAACAATGTAACAATACTCTTGTATAATAACCACACCACAATGGAACAAATAAAATTTCAAATAATAATAAGGGTTTCTTAGTAGTTATACATTGTGTAAAAAATTAAAATATTTTGAGTTTTTCTATATTAAAATAATAGTATCTGAAAACTGAAAGAGAATCCACTTTAATTTCTTCAAATAAATAATTACAAGAAAAATCAAATCTCGTTCTCAATACACTTAGAAAGCAACATTTTACCAAATGCAACTCATTATTTCATTGGTTGTAAAGCTGATGTGATTTTCACATAAACTCTTTCCTTCTTTGCATTTGGAATGGTTATTTAGCTTGACAAATGCCTGAACAACTGTCTCTTCGGTATAAAGAAAAAACACAAAGAATAATAATAAGTAAAAAATTATAAATACAAATAGCAAAAAGAGATGTTTTTATTTTTTGTTTCTCACAATATCTTTTAATCTAATGAATTAAAAATTAATTTATTGTAAATCGAGACTACATTTTAAATTTTGGTGTTAATTAATAAATTATTACATACATAACATAAAATTTAAATTTTTGATACTTAGTAAGCAAATAAATGAAATAACTAGTTATTATTGGAATGAGGTCACTTTGTAATTTGATTGATTGTCCTTGCATTGAAGTTCAAAGAAGTCTCTTTCTACAATTTGTCATCAATTTTGTCACATATATGATTAAGGAGTCAGTCCTTGATTCCCTCATATATATATATAACATTAATTAGTCAATAGGGTTCCATATATTGAATGGGCTGTGTGGCCCAAATACCACCAAAGTGGACCAATAAATAAATACTGACCTCCACAACAACCAAAATGTATTACTATTAATAATTAATAATAGCATTGATTAAATAGTAATAGATGCAAAAGTTAAGTCATTCTTATTATACAAACTTAAACAATTTTTTCCCCTAGCAAGATCATTGAATGTGAATTTATGAAAGCACTGTACTTCTGTTTATTTGCTTTAAAAACAACATAATGTTGTAATACATATACATGCATCATTATTAATCCAATGGACAAACATAATAGAAAAAGAACGGGGAATCTCAGTTTGGGATGCCAATGGTTACTTTAGGTGGATATCCCTTTTCCTCTCCGTTTTCGTTTTTCTTCTCGTTTTAGTTTATGATTTTTTTTTTACGAATTTTTATTTAATTATTTTTACAAGAATAGCAAATATTTATAGATATCAATAGATATTATCTTTAATTTTTTTTAAAAAATTAACATAAAATTTAGAATATAATTTTTTAAAATTCAATAAAGTTTAATATAAGATAATATATTCAAAATTCCAAACACAATTTAATATAATCCAATACAAACATTAAATATCTAATATAACAATTTATAATTTTATATATAAGCTAAGTGAATGCATTTTAGTAAATTTTTAGTTTATAAAAATTTTATTAGGTCATGTTTCGGATCCGATTCTCGGATTCCGTATCGGAGCAGTTACAACTCGATTACATAGGTCGAGACATCAATATGGTTCAGACCGGTCAAGTAGCCACAAATGCCTAACTAAACATTCGAACTCAAATACTTTCTTATCTTAGTCCACAAGATAAAGATAAGATAACAACACAAACTGTATAAAGGGAGCCAGAAGCTCCCTCAGGTACATTACACATTCTTAATTCTCACCTATACCTGTCAGATCCATTCTGACTTGAGCGTCGGAATGTCTTTGTAAGTACCAGCCATTGCCACTCCAAGAAGATCCGATCCTGTCACCACCCAAAGCTGATGAGTCCCTAATCCATCTTACAACCTGTACCGGCAACTTTCAATGCATTAGTGCCATTTGTGGGAACTTGCTAAGCCTCTGCGACATGACGGAAGAATTCAAAGAGCGATCCTCAAACCTTCACCATGAGTTAGACCCACCCAACCCGACGAACGAGCCACAAAACAACGTCCCCCCGGCCGACCCACGGGAGGATTACCAGCACCGTGCATCACCAATCGATCCCTAATAGGCAGCAACCAAAAGAAGACAATCACTAACTCAATAAAGACAGAGCAACCGATGGCCTAGGAGAGAAAGTAATCCAGATTATCCAAGATCTCTATCAAAGGGTACAAACGCTTGAAATCCTGGTCGCTTCCAAGGAACGATATCATTCAAAACATGCAAGCCAAGCGACCTCCAGAAGCCGATCACGGCAAGAAACCAAGAACGAAAGGTCGCCCAAATATCGACACGAGAAATAGCGGGACCGCAGCTATGGAAATGAGTCTAAAACTATGAAAGCTCCACATTGACGACTCATCAAATACCAACTCCGATGGAGTGGGAATAATACTGAAAAACGGAACGAGTTTGCTATCGAATAGTCCATTCGCTACGAGTTTTCGATCTCTAACAACCAAACTGAATACGAAGCACTCTTAGCCGGATTGATGCTAGCCAAAGAAGTCGGCGCAAAAAGGCTAGAAGTCTGCAGAGACTCCTAGATAGTTAGCTTCCAAATAAATGGGGACTACTAAACATGGGACCCCCTATAACAACAATACTTGTCCAAAGTCAAGGAACTAACCGCCAAATTGATGAGGTAACCATTTGGCACATTCCTAGTGAACGAAATGCAAGGGGGACCTACTCTCTAAAATGGCAAGTACCAAGTCGGTCCTGACAAACCAATCACTAATCCAGGAAGTCGTCAAGACACCATCCGTCGCGACCACAACCTCGGCAAACTTACTGGTGTCAAACCAACAATCGTGGACCACCCCGATCCTCCGATACCTCGTCGATGGGGACCTGCCTAAGGACCCAAAAGAGGCAAAACGCATAATGCTAGAGGCCGTTAAATACACCACCATAGCGGGACAGCTATACAAACGAGGCTTGTCCCAACCCCTCCTCAAGTGTATAAAACCCAGCGACACGGACTACATACTTCATAAAATTCACGAAGGAAGTTGCGCCTACCACGTCAGGGCAAAATCCTAGCATAAAAGGTTATTCGAGTCGAATACTTATTACTCACCATCATCAGAGGCTCTCTCCAATTGGTCAAAAGTTTCAAGAAATGCCAAGTCCATGCTAACCTACACCAAGCAGTAGCGTAATAACAGCGGATCACCCCTTCGGAACTTTGGAAATCGACCTCGTCAGTCCGTTTCCCACGACTCCTGGGCAACTCCAATTTCTTATAGTCACCATTGACTATTACACCAAATGGATCGAATCCAAAGCATTGGCCACGATCATGTCCACCCAATGCCAAAAAAATTTTTGGAGGCAAGTCATAATCTGGTTCAGAACACCTAAGACCATAATCTCTGATAACGAGACCCTGTTAGTAGACAAGTTCTCCGAGTATTTTTCTAGAGGGACACAGCATCTCCCAGAGGTTCATCTCGATGGAACATCCGCAAATCAATGGCCAGGTAGAAGCGGCCAACAAATTCATCGTAAAAGGGCTCAAGAAATAGCTAGACAAAGCCAAAGGCCTATGGGCCGACGAACTCAGGTCAGTACTCTGGTTATACCGAACATCACCTTAAACCTCAACTAGAAAAACCCCCCTTCCGGTAAACATATGGCTTGAAGCTATTATCCCGTAGAAATCGGGGAGCCAAGCCCCCGAAGGTCCGCTGGGGGACACAATGAAAACATAGAACGGGACCTCGCGGACGAGGTAAGAAGAATAGCCCACCTACGGAAACTAGCCTTAAAACAAAAGGTGAGCCTAAGGTACAATTTAGGCATAGTGAAAAGAGACTTCAGAAAGGCAGACCTAGTCTTACAACGCAATGATATCGGCCCCTCTACCCCAAGAGAAGGTAAACTCACATCCAACTGGGAAGGGCCGTATCGAATTAAGTCGGTAATCAGAAAAGGAGCCTACGAGCTGGAACGACTTAACGGGCAGAGATACCGAGGTCATGGAATGCTGCAAATCTACGGTGTTTCTACTCATAGAGAAGCCCTAACGATTTGGTAACTTTGTCAAAATTTTTTGTTTAGCTGTTTTGCAAAATCTCTCTTAGTTCTTTAATGGTCCATTTACTTTTATTTCGTATTTCCGTTTCTTCGGGTAATCTTTCCTATCCGGTAATACCTGAAGGTTTTAACGAGGCCCACCATTTAATAAAAGTCACTTTTTTCTATTTTAAACAACTCCTACCCAAACAAAACAGTACAAACTAAAAAATATTTCATTTGCATTCTTACCAAATAAACAGTATGAACAGAATAAACTAGATGGATACTCGGGGGCCTGATCACCCCAGAGGCCAACAAACAGATACCCACAAATAAACACAAGTACTTAAAACGGCAAAGGGACCACTATTTATCCAAAATGGCGCAGCAAAATAGGTCACCAAAACGCAGTTCAAGGAGCCGAGAAAATGGCTTACAAACTTCAGAAGATAAATTATTCCACAAAAGTAACAATATGAAATGTCGAATAGACGACTTACAAACTTATAAAATGAAATAAGAAATAGCAACAAACTACTCCAAATCCACGATCTGACTATCCTTCACGGTCCAGAATTATCCCACCACGGACACGTCCATATCCAAGGTAAGAACCTGGACTTGGGCTTTCAAAGCCTCCTCAGTAGCTGCAACGGCTGCCTGAGCATCAGTCAGCAGGGCGGCATTCGCTTCTTTAAATTCTCCACCTCGGCCATCGCATCCTCCACCTCAGCGTGGACAGTGATAGCAATAGTGACAGTGGCAGTCTTGGCATCAGTAGCCAGTTTTTGGGCCTTAGCCACATGGATTGATAGCTCAGTCTCCCGCCTTGACAACCTCAGGATCTCAGTACTAGCATCTTTGGCATCCTTGGCCGCCTTAACTCTGGCAACCTTATCCGCCTCCAACGGTCCCTTCAAAATTCCTAAATCCACCTGAGCCTGTTGATAAACCCCATTTTTAGAAACTATACTTACCGTCGGTGGATAGCTATTTTGGGTGAACATTTTCGGACATTTATCTCTTAGTTTATGTTATTTTGCTTTATTTTGTACTTTTTTAGATTATTGTATATACTAGTATTATGGCTACTTTTTTTTTAGTTGTTGCATACTTTTATTTTAGTTATTGCATTTTGCACCTTAAATTGGATAAATTTCATAATTTTAGTTGGATTTTCTTTATATAGTTGTTTTAGCTTGTTGGTTGTGATTAAAAAAATATTTTGGATTGATGAGACCTAAGTTGACCCTTTTGCATGTGAAATTTGTTTTGATTGAAAAAGGGATAAACTAAGGAATTTTTTTAGAATTTCTCAATCACAACATTGCATTTAGAATAAGCCTAGTCAAAACAATGAGATTTTTCAAGAAATTTATCTATAGGGCACCAACCACAATTGATCAAAAAACTTTTATGGAACTTGCTTGAATTTTATACTTTGTGAAGCATGTCTTGAGCTAAGAACACAAGTGAGATTTGAGCCTAATTGCGTGGTTACATCTTATAACCACTTATTTTCCTTCTTGTGTGTATTGTTCTCTTCCTATGATTGTGATCTTTGATTTGTTTAATTCTATATATCCAATTATTCCTTGTATTCATGCATCTATATGATTGAGGCCATTGTTTCATTAGCTCACTTACCCAAATAGCCTACTTTTTACTCTCCATTGTTAGCCAATTTTGAGCCTACAATTAACCCACTTGTTCATAATTTTAGCACATTACAAGCCTTAAAGTGAAAAACAATAAATGTCATTTACTTGGATCTTTGATTAGTTTAGACTAGTGAGTGTGAGTATCATTCAAGTGTGGGGAGATTTGGGACATTGGTTGGGATAAAAGGGTGTGTTTTTGTACTTCTATCAGGAATTTAGGAAATTGGGTACATGCTCATGTATTAATTATATGTAAAACCATATGCATTGAGGCCTTCGTATATACCTTATTGTGAAAAATAAAAAAATGATAATATATATATATGAATAAAAAGAAAAAAATAATATAGAAAAAGAAAAAAAGCAATAAAAGGGGACAAAATGCCCCAAAGTAAAGATTAATAAAGATCAATGCATATGTGTGATAATCAAAAGAAAATGCATGAGTATGTGAAAAAGTGAAGAATGGGTAGTTAGGTTAGCACTTAAATTGTATAGGTTGCCATAGGTTAGGTGGAAAATTTAAGTTGATCAAAGATTCAAATTCTAGTCCACTTAACCATATACAATCCTACCTTGACCTTAGCCCCATTACAACCTATGAAAAGACCTCATGATGAATGTATGCATGCATGAAATAATTGTTGATTGTTAGATGAAAAACAAATTTTGGAAAGCATGATTAGGGGAGAATTGAGTGAATTAACTCTAAACACTTGAGCGAATAGAGTGCAAACACATCCAGTGAGGGTTCGATTGCTCAATTACATGTCTCCACCTAGAATCATCACTTTTCTTGTAGGTTTATAAAAATATTTCATAACTCAATTCAATTGTGGATTTGATTTGATTGCTATCACTTTAGCCCTTGTGCCTATATATGTTATCTTGGGAATTGATTTATTTTGACCAAGTAATTGCATCTATATAGATAGTTGCATGTAGGTAGATTGCATTTAGATAGTTTGTTACATTGAATAAATGTTGATACCCATTGTTTCCTTCTTGGTTTAGCATGAGGACATGCTATGGTTTAAGTATGGGGAGGTTGATAAACCCCATTTTTAGGGTTTATCTTGTGCTCAATTTAGAGGATTTTATTACCTTTTACCCACATTTATCCAATGAAATAGCATGGTTTCATGGTTGTCTCAGAAATTGGCTTAAGTGTGAAAACATGCTTTTTAAGTTCTTAATTGCTAATTTTGATTCACCGTTGATTCCACTAGATACCTTGATATGTTTGTTAGTGAATTCAGATTGGAAAGTTTAGGAATGGATCAAAGGGATGAAGAGGAAAAGCATGCAAGTGGAGAACTCATAAAGAAACAAGAATTTGGGATGCTGAGATCGACGCGCACGTGCATCGGACAAGCAGGCATGGATTGAGGAGTCGCATGGCGACGCGTACGCGTACATGACACGTACGCGTGGATAGGAAATTGCCAAGCAACGCGTATGTGTACATGGCGCTTACGCGTCGATGTTCACACGTGACTCACTTAAAGACAAAATGCTGGGGGCGAATTCTAGGCTTTCCAGGCCCAGATCCAACTCATTTCTGAGGCTATTTAAGGCAGAATTCAAGGGGGAGTCAACACATTAGAATCACTTCACATATTCGGACATAGTTTTAGTTAGAGAAGTAGTTAGAGTTAGTTTCTAGAGATAGAAGCTCTCTCTTCTCTCTATAATTAGGATTAGGTTTAGGTTAATCTTTTAGATCTAGATCTACTTCTTCTCTTGCTTCAATTTTTCTTTTACTTTATGAATTCTCTTGTAGATCTACATTTCTTCTCAATGCAATTGGTAAGTTCTTTGTTGTTTTATAATTGTTTTGCCTTTCTATTGTTAATCTCTTACTTTTATAGTTGTAGATTCCTCTAATTCTTGCAATTAATAATGTTTGCCTTTATTGCCTTCTATGTGTTTGTTGAAATGTTTCTTCTAGTTATGAGTTAGATTTTGTTCCTTTTGGCCTAGGTAGAGTAATTAGTGACACTTGAGTTATCAAACTCTCTTGGTGATTGATAATTAGAGATGGCTAATTGACTTGAATGCCACTAAACCTAGTCTTTTCTTAGGAGTTGGTTAGGACTTGTGGAATCAAGTTAATTCATCCACTTGACTCTCCTCCATGGTTAGAGGTTAACAAAGTGGGAGCAATGAATAATTCTCATCACAATTGATAAGGATAACTAGGATAGGACTTCTAGTTCTCATACCTTGCCAAGAGCTTTCGTACTTGCTAGTTTATTTCCTTTGCCATTTATATCTCTTGTCTATTATCTCAAAACCCCAAACATACTTCATAACCAATAGCAAGAACATTTTATTGCAATTCCTAGGGAGAACGACCCGAGGTTTGAATACTCGATTTATATTTTTAGGGGTTTGTTACTTGTGACAACCAAATTTTTGTATGAAAGGATTATTGTTGGTTTAGAAACTATAGTTGCAACGAGAATTTATTGTGAAATTCTAGACCACACAAAAATCCATTCATCACCTGCTTCGGCTTCCTGTCCAGACGAAATGTTTGCGAAAGCGAGGGCTCGACTTTCTGGATGATGGCAGCAGAGCGAAGGATGGCATGGTACATAGACTTAGCTTTGCCGAAAAGATTACAGTCTCTGAAAAACTCATTAGTTTTGGGTAGCAAGTGATGGTCAATAAAGTCAATAAAGTCAGGAGCATCAAAAGAGCGGTCCATCACAAAGACAGTGACCACCCCTGTGCTAACCCCCTCCTGACCAGTGCCTTCAACCCGCTTGCGCTTCTTATCTGTCTCGAGAATCGGAATCTCCCTAGGGTCATCATCCCTGGTGAACCCATGTTAGATGATCTCCTAGAGACCGTTTACAAACTGCTGATAAAGATTGCCAGAGGAGTTGAGTGAGAGGACCCCTCAACCCTAACTTTCGGAGTGTCAGCGAAAGCATCCTTCAAACGCTGTAGAGTCGTTAACCCGTTAGCCATGCCAACTACAAAAGTAAAGCAGACAAGAAAAATAACAAGTTATAAGATCGAAAGACAGATACATAAAACTCGAAAATAAATAAAATAGACCTACCAACATAAGACCTACCCCACCTCTGGATCCCCCATCACGTCGCGAGAATTCAAAGGTCGGTCCTGAAAAGTGCCAACAAGACGTCGGCAATTTCCCTATTCTCGGACAGCACTACATGCTAGACTCACGACGAGACTAATCCTTACAAGCAACGAGATTGAGCAAGCACACTCTCTCGCTTCAGGAACAACTGTTCCAGACCCAACTCTTAGATCCCGAATCGGAGCAGTTACAACTCAGTTACACGGGCCGAACCACCAATACGGTCCATATCGGCCTAGTAGCCACAAATCTCTAACTAAACATTCGAATTCAAATACTTCTTTATCTTAGTCCACAAGATAAAGATAAGATAACGACACAAACTATATAAAGGAGCCAAAAGCTTCTTTAGGTACGTTACACATTCCTAATCCTCACTTATACCTCTCAAATCCATTCTGACTTAAGTCTCAGAGTGTCTTTGCAGATACCACTCCTGCCACTCCAAGAAGATCCAATCCCATCATCACCTAAAGTCGACAAGTCCCGTATCCATCTCAAAATCTGTACTAGCAACTTTTAGTATAGGTCCAATAAGATGGGTATTTTTATTTCCATTTCTGTCTCCATTTATTTATAGAAATTAAATTTTTGTTGCTGTAAAAATTTTGCGAATCTCCATCTAATCTTCGGTCACAAATAATCTCTACCAGTATCCACTACAAGAAAATAGAGTTATTTTAACACTTTATTTTTTAACACCATAATTAAATGTCAAAATTAATATATATTTTTGATAAATATTACAAATGTCAAATTTTCTATGTTTTCTTGATGAATAATTTGACCGTAGAAAATTACTCCTCAATTTTGACACTCATCTGTTTTCAATTTACTCCACTATTTTTCTTCTTCTTTGGACTCTGTTAATTTTGACATCACACTGCTCTCAGTTTAGGATTATACTAGTCATTCTTTATCTTCAAAATCTCAATTTATTCTTTAGTTTCAAGATCTCATCTCATTCTTTGTTAAAATTTTTTGTTGAGAATATTTTATAGTCAATAAGTGTCAAAATAAATAGTATTTTGACAATTAATAAGTATCACAGAAAATATGTTCTCTTTCTAACAAATTATTTTTAACAGCCAATATTTATCAAAATAAGATTTAAATTTTTTTCACAATCACTTATATGTTAAAAATACTATTTTTTACAAAATTTTTATTAACATATTTTCATAGTTAAAATAGTGTCAAAATTTGTTTTTTTAACAAATTTTTTAACAAAATTTAATTTTCTTTTACACATTATAACCCTAAAAAATAATCTATATTGTTGTAGTGATCTACTTCTACGCTCTTTTTACCATTTCTATAAATCATAATATCTGGTTAATTATTATTATTATTATTATTATTATTATTATTATTATTATTATTATTATTATTATTATTATTATTATTATTATTATTCCCTATAAATGGACTTACTCGCAAATAATTTTTCTGAACTATTTTATTTTTTAGATTTATATTATTTCTAGCTCGGCACTTCATTAGTAATGTTTCATGAACCAGATGCAAAAGCGTGTTTAGATGACGGTGATTGATAAGTTAAATTAGTCTTTTAAGAGAAAAATAAAAATAGAGTTAATAGTTAAATTACTTTTTAAAAAATAAATTACTTTTTTAATTTTATCTTTGAAAAATTTTATTAATTGAATTAATTTTAAAAAAATTATAAATTAGTTATTTTTGTTCTTTTGTCACTCAATTAATAATTTTTGTTAATAATTAATAATATAAAATATAAATTGATAGTATACATAACATTTAATATGTTCAATTGAATACTAAATAAATATTTTTATATGAAAATCTATCAATTTAAAAAAATCATATTTATAATATAATCTAACAACACTAAATTTATAGGTTTTCATAAATATATTTGTTTAATGTCTAGCTAATTGAATATGTTAGATGTCATGAATGATGTGAGTTAATATTTTCTATTAATAATTGTTGACCAAAACTGATAATTGAGTGACTTAAAAACAAAAATGATTGATTTATAATTTTTAAAAGATTAATTTAATTAATAAAATTTTTTAAAAATAAACTTAAAGAATATAATGAGTCATCTTTTAAAAATTAATTTGATTGTTAATTCATAAAAATATGTAAAATAACTATTGAAAAAAATATATAAGAAAAAAAGATAAATCCAAGGAAATTATTAAATATTTCTTATAATGTTATTGAAATTCGTCTATTAATTTGAAGACGTCAAATAATTTAATACTTATATTTAATGATTTTTATATTTAATACTTATTAATTTAATATACAAATCAAATGTATTTTGAATATCTTATGCTCATAAAAGGTAGTATTCAATAATAATTTTCTTGTGAATCAATTACGAAGATTGTTAAAAGTCTATTTTAAGAATGCCTAAGTGCCTAACATACAATTCTGTTGGAGAAACTAAAGTATGAAAGCAGTAGACACAAATTCTCATGGCAACAGATCCCGAAAACTGTTACTATATAAATTAGCTGTAGTTTTTAAAGATCATCAATTTGCAAATTATTGGATTTACTTTAAACACACTGATAATATAGTAATTTTACACAAACTATCAGATTAGTCTATCAGCTATTACAAACAATTATTTTCCCTATATTTTGAATAGTCATTCGAATTTCAAATTTTTAATAATTAGTTAACAATATATAATAATTTTAATCTTGCCAATTCATATCTTTTAAATTCTTTTTTACTAATATATTTAAATATAATTTTTATTTATATACATTGATATTATAAAATATAATAACAAGAAGAATAATTATACAATGAAGAGGTTTTTGCGTAAAAAAATAAAGAGAAGTGTATATAATATACTTTTAAAAAATTAAGAAAAAATAACACATTTTCTTAGATAAATATCTAACTATTTATCAAAGTGAATCTTTATCTCTATTATTTTTCTTCCATAGCGTAACGTATACCTAAAAATAATAATAGAGAGTAGAGAGTCAAATTAATTAAAAAAAAACATGTATGTGGATGCGTACGTGATGGAACATAATAACACACTACTGTTTTTGGAACTTGTAATGGGGTAGTATATTTGTGCCAATGTGAAGAAGAAAGATAACTGAGAAAGTAGGTTTTGGAATGATGAATGGCACATGTAAACTTGGAGTGAAAAATGGTATCTTTTCTATAAGAATTTAAAAAATCATGTTCAAACTTTCTTTCCTCATCATAATTTCCATAACAATACTTTAGGGATAATTCATTAGCTACACGAAACTTTTAAGATAATCCCTAAAATCATTTTCATTATTGTTGCCACACTAACACATTTTTCTTCTTTGCACACGCACAACCACTTATAAGAATAAGACACATGTATGTAGCTTGCACATTAAATTATGTAACTTAACAAACTTTTAAATCATCCTCTTTAATTAGATTATTTTTTCCAACGACGTACATAATTATATTATATTCCATTAGAAGAAAGACCACCCACAAGTTGCTCGAATGAGCATCTTTTTAGTCAATTGATCTAGTTCTAAAATTTATCCAAAATTAGTTATAAAGACTGGGTAAAATTTCAAGTAATACGTCTCTACTTAGTTATATTTATCTAATTAACCATTGTTTCCTTAAACTTGAATCATTTTCATTGTTGTCTATTGGATTGTGTTTTGCATCTTTTTTCTTTTCTTTTGTTCTTTTCCTCCTTTTATGGTGATATCCAGGTCAAACTTCAAAACGATTATTACCAACATATATTTTATGAGTGAAAAAAAAAAAATACATAGCTATATATAAATGGTACGAATCTCCACATACTTCATGTTTCCACCCTTAATATATAGACATCTAGGAAAATAGGTCCTCTCTATTTTTTTTGTCACTAGAGAGAATAAAGTGTAATCTTCCACCTTTAATTCTATAAGTGGGACCAAAAATAAATGAAAAAAAGAATACAATGAAGAGTGAGATCTTCCACCGAATACCATCCAATTTTTTTTTCACCGGAAAAGATCCACTTTCGACATCTAACTACATATTTGATGATTTTGCTATTTGATCTTATACCATAATTTGTAAATACTCACAAGACTAAAGTAATGGTTTGATAATCAAAACTCAAAATCATCTTTAATTTTTTTTGAGAAGTATCTCTAAGATTACAGTACTTTTTTAAATGGATATTTTATTAAAAAATATTAATTTTTAGGCAAATTAATTCTTAATGAATTTTTTATTCTAACGCTACCTCTAAATTCAAATTTAATCTCCAACCAAACCCTACTAACCATATCCAACCCCATCCACCAATCCTCCATTATCATCATCATCTCTAGTGTCATTTTACTCTCTTTTATGTTCATTAACCCCCTTTTTTTTCTATTTATCGTTATCATTAGAATTAATATAGTATCATCTATACTTACATATATTCAATTCGCTCCTATTAATCAAGTAAAATCAGGTTTAAATGTTGAATAAACTCTATCCACTCAATTCGCACTTTAATATATAATATGAATATTCACAAAAATATATATATAACGAGTAAATATTTAAATTTAAATTATTGTCTTATATACAAATAGTTATTATCACTAAGCTAATAATTCAATTTGTTAATTATAGATAACTAATATTTAATATTATGAGATGTGAAAGGACTAAATATTATGTTTGGGTAAAAATAAATTTGTTTTGTAGGTCAAATTGAGAAAATTAGGAAGCGAGTAGAGTTTGAGTTGAATTAGGTTAAGTTGAAATTTAAACCTTGTTTTATCCATTCCACTCCTAATTATCATCAACACTCTCTAGTCTCTTTGCCTCTAGTCTTTCTTTTTTTTTTCCTTCTCGTTTCGCTCATTCTCAACATGGTTGTCAATTCAGGTCTCTTAAACCAAACCACCTCTCTTTCCCTCTTTATTATTCAATTTATGTTTATTGTTATTGATTTTAACTATGTGTGGCAATGTGATAAAGATTAGAGGTGATAACAGTTGGTATCTAGTTCAGAAAGGATAAGAATAATAGCGACAATAGGTGGTGGTGAAAGGTTAAAATTGGATAAAATGAGATTAGGAATCTGAGTTTAACATTAGGGTTAAGACGGTAGAATTCAACAAAGACAAACATATACAAAAATCAATGTTTCTTATAAGAAGAATCATTTCAAAATTTATTGTGTTAGAGATTTGTTGAAAATTTTTAAAATTTCTTAATCCAAAATCATTCATGTAAACCCCGTTAAATTAGTAAATAATTAATTGATAAATTAATTCTTAATAAAGAAAATTAGAAATATGAATATTATATCAAATTAGGATATAGCTCATTGAAACGAGAATTTTGACACTAATTTCAAAAAAATCGTTCTAAAATTGGACCGAACGGACCGAACCGATTGAACTGGGCTCGAGTCGGGCCCGTGAGCCCAACCAGGCTAGCCTTTAAATAAACCCACGTTCCTTCTCTTCCCCAATTCAGCAATATACAGTGCTGAAGCAATTAGGAGGAAAGGAGAAGAGTTGCCGAAAACCTTACGGTGATTTCAAAATCCCGTGACTCTTCCGTCTGAGTTCCGATCACCGCATCGTTTGCGGCAACGCGACCACCACGTCGAGCTCTACGTTTCTACCAGAACAATTTCATAGGTAAGCCATTAATCACTCTCAGACACTCCTTTCCCAATTTTTCGAAAATTGAATAGAGATGTTGAATTTTTTTTGCTTTTTGATGTTTTAGGATCCAGTTAGTTTGAGGAAAACATTCAGTCTTTCTTATGTGAAGCTTGGGTAAGGTGAGGATACCATAAATTCGATTTAAATTACTGAATTTGAGATTTGGGTATTAAATTGGATATATATGTGTTATGAATGTGTATTAGGTTGTGAATAAATAATTCGAACTTGAAATTGTGGACGTTGGAATTTTGGTGGAGGCTGGGCATTAGTATTTTGATTGAGATTTGTGGCTGTGTTTGTGTTGGGAGAATTTCTTTGGTCGCTACGTGGGAATTAACCAAGGTATGGTTTAGGTTTCGTGCCTTTAATATATAATATTCTGTAAAAACTTAGGCTAGACGACCATAGGATAGGTTGGAATATATGTGTGTGTTATTGTTTCGCATCTTGTTGTTATATATGCATTGGTATGGAGCTGTGGATTAGTTGATGGTTTGAAAATTATAATTATTGAATTGAGGATATCATTATGTATCTTGTGAGCTATGGTTTTAGTTGTAGGATTTGGTATGTATGTATGTAATTATTGTTGGGTTAAAGTATGACCTTTATGTGGTTGTTGCATTGAGGATGGAGGACACTTTGTGTAGTAAGTGTAGGTTGTTGTCTTGATCTCATGGGTTTTGGTTGGAATGAAGAAGAGGTTTTGAAAGATTATAAAATCTTGGTTTTGAGCCAAACTTCGACGAGGCATAACTTGGCTTCTAGACCTACAATTTGCTTTCAACTTGTTTTAAAATGAAAATTGGGTTTATGAAGTTTATGCCATTCGAAGAACGAGTGAAAAATGTTTTAAATCGAAAGAGTTATGGGTGTTGGAAGATTATACCTGAAAATTGTATCTTTTATAATTCTGCAACTTGCTACTGAATCTGTTTTTTTTTTAAAGAATGTGCATCCACGTGTACGCGTGGCATGGAATTTTGGCGATGCATACGCATAAGGAGCTAACAAGCATGTCCACGCGTACGCATGACCCCTATTCCAGCAAACATGATTTTTGAGTTTTAAATCCTATTTCAAACTTCTAAACCTCTATTTTCATTCCTTTAGTCATAAATAGTAGTATTAAACCAATAATCAGATGAAGCTAGGTAATGGGGATAACTTGGAGGTGAAGTAAAGCTAAAAAGTGATGAATTAATTACGAAATCTTACGGATGATCATGTATGATACTTGGCTTGATCATCAAATGAATAATCATGTATGACACTTGACTTGAATGATTAAATGATATGAGATATGAGATTTCTTGGATAAAGTACCGTGGCTTATCACCATGTGTACCAGGTTGAAAACTTGATACTCTGTTGACCCTACGATGTAAGGGTGATCGGACACTTATAAATTCCCGGGAATGGTACCCCAATTGAGCGATTTGATATATATATGAGTAAAAGCTATGCATAGACTCATGGGGATGCACGTCAGAGGACAGTCCAATGGTTTAGCAAATCAAACTTGTCGGGTTAGCTGTATAACCGACAGATGAGCTCATTAGCCATGGGACAGGCATGCATCATGTGCATATTACTTGAATTACTTGTTTGTGCTCTAAATGGGTTTGCCTAAGTGCATTTACTATGTTAAATGTATACCCGTTACCTGCAGTACTTGTAACCTTCTTGTGCTTGCCTTTATCTGTTTATTTGTCTGTGAAATGCTGACAGAGATGGAGGTATGGAGGAACGATAGTACGGGTCTTAGATTTAAGATTAAGTTAAGTTAGGTTTAGATACTCTTAGTAAACCACCTTTCATGGCTTCTGTTTAATACTTTAAGCTCTATAATCTGAGTGTCGGTGTTCTAGGATTGCCGCTGGCATTCCCAGGACCTTATATATTATGTGTGTGGCACCTTTACCATACTGAGAACCTCTAATTCTTATCTCATACTATGTTGTTATTTTTCAGATGCAGGTCGAGAAGCATCTCATTAGACATTTGGACTCCTGAAGCGAAGTGGTTACTGAGTTATTTTGTTGTACAGTGATGTATATATATGTACTTAGCTTTCTCTCTGCATAACTTATTCCTTTTTATCCTCTTAGAGGTTTATGGAGAGACAGGATTTTGTTTATGTACATTTGGATTTTGGATATATATATATATATATATATATATATATATATATATATATATATATATATATGTGTGTGTGTGTGTGTGTGTGTGTGTGTGTGTGTGTGTGTGTGTGTGTATCCTCCGGCCAGTCTTGACTTTGCGGGCTGAGTTAGGAGCTTATTACTTTGTATCTTTGACCCTCTGTTTTTGTTTTTGGTTACTTTATACTTAACAGCTGTAGCTTTCTTAGTATGCAAGATAACTCGTTTCTTGAGCATTGTGCCTTCATTTTGCGATTTTTATTTCCTTTATTCTTCAAGGCTCCGAGTATATTATAATCCTTATGCTATTATATGTACACATTTTATTTTAGAGGTCATAATACCGCTCCACCTCTGTTTTACGACTTAAGTGTAAAGCTCAGTATGGTAGGGTGTTACATTATGGTATCAGAGCAGTTCATTCCTATAGAGCCTGAAAGACAGATTGATTGTGCTTCTGTGCATTCTCTATATATGTGTTTATGTGCTATTAGGATATTTGACTGATATGTATGGCATAAACATTTGTGAGCATGCATTTGGAACTTAAAGCATTAGACCTACGATATTGAGACTGATCAACTTAATATCACTTGTTTGGTGTGTATAGGGACCAGATGTTGACTTGCGGACGTGGTCGCCGGCGAGGTAGAGGTAGGATAGGCACCGTTACTCCTGGCCCGGCAGGGAATGATCCAGTAGATTTTATGACTGCCTTGAAAAATATGGCTACAGTTATGCAAGCGACAACCGATGTATTGGATAATCAGATAAACCAGGGTAATCACGGGAACAATAATGATGAGGACGACCCTATGACACTTGCCACATTTCTGAAAGTTCACCCTCCGACCTTCAGGGGAACCTCAAATCACACTGATGCAGATAATTGGATTCAGGCTATGGAACGGGCATTGCAGGCTCAATAGGTTCCTGAGGAGCAATGGATTGAATTTGGAACTTATCAGCTGTAAGGTGAGGCTCAGTATTGGTGGCAGGGAACACGACATATTCTGCAGCCAGATGGTGTTGCGATTCCTTGGGAGGTCTTCCAAACAAAATTCTATAAGAAATACTTTCCTAATTCAGTCAGAAATGCCAAAGAACTTGAATTGATGCAATTAAAGCAGGGCAGATGACTGTTACTGAGTATACTAGTAAGTTTGAGGAGTTGTGTCGCTTTTCTCGTACCTGTCAAGGTGCGCCTAAAGATTTTGCTAAGTAGAAGTGTATTAAATATGAGGGAGGTCTTCGGAGTAATATTCTGAGCTTCGTTGCCCCAATGGAGATTAGAGTATTTTCTGAATTGATGAATAAGAGTAGGGTGGCTGAGGAATGTGTGAGGAAGGCGGCAGTAGAGAAAAGAAGTTTGAGGGTGCCCTTTCAGAGGACTTCAGGGAGGAACTTTGCTCCGAGAGGTAGGAACTTCAAGCGTGGAGGTTTTGTCCCACAGCAAAATCAAAGCCAAGGCAATTACAGAAGGCCGAATACTAATGTTAATCAAGGAAGAAGGTTTGGAAAGCAGCCAAAGCAAGATTTGAACTGTTAGAGGTGTGGAAAGTATCATCCTGGAGTTCCATGCAGATTAGGACTTGGAGTATGTTATTTTTGTGGATAGCCTGGGTATTTGGCCAATAATTGTCCGGAGAAGAAGAAGTATGAGACTGGTAGGGTACAGCAGCCGGGGAGAGTGTACACCACTTCTGCAGCAGGTACTGAGGGATCTGAGACACTGATTAGAGGTAACTATGAAATGGCTGGTAAAATCTTAAATACTTTATTTGATTTAGGAGCAACACATTCATTTATTGCATTTGAAAAGGCTAATGAATTAGGATTAAGAATGGTGGTTTTAGGTTATGATTTGAAAGTGCATAATGCTACTCATAAAGCTATGGTGACTAGGTTAGGATGCCCACAAGTTCCATTTTGAGTACAACAGCGTGAATTTGTGCATGATTTGATTTGTTTGCCGATGACTGGTCTTGATTTCATCTTGGGATTGGATTGGTTATCTAAGAATCATGTTTTGCTTGATTGTTCTGAGAAGTCAGTATAGTTTATGTCGGAAGGGTCGGAAGTGCCGATTGTGGTGAACAGTTACTATTTGAACTCTATGATAGTAAATTGTTCTGGAATTGAATGTCAGGGAATTATTTTATTAACTACGGGAGTATCAGGTGATGATCAGAGTTTAGAGCAGATTCCGGTTGTATGTGAATTTTCAAATATGTTTCCGAATGATATTAATGAATTTCTACCTAATCGAGAGGTTGAATTCGCAAATGAGTTGGTGCCTGGAGTCGGTCCGATTTCATTTACTCCTTATATGATGTCACTTTTAGAAATGGCCAAATTGAAGGCTCAATTGGAAGATCTGTTGGGTAAGCACTTTATTTGACCGAGTATTTTTCCGTGGGGAGCACCAGTGTTACTGGTAAAGAAGAAGGACGAAAGTATGCGCTTGTGTGTTGATTATCAGCAACTGAATAAGATCACTGTGAAGAATAAATATCCATTACCTAGAATTGATGACCTAATGGATCAGTTACAGGGTGCCTGTATGTTTTCTAAGATTGATTTGCGATCTGGGTATCATCAGATAAAGGTTAGAGATGAAGATATTCCGAAAACTGCTTTCAGAACACGTTATGGTCATTATGAGTATACAGTGATGTCTTTTGGGTTAACTAATGCTCCGGTAGTATTCATGGATTATATGAACAGAATTTTTCGGCCATACTTAGACAAGTTTGTTATTGTCTTCACACTGATGATATTCTTGTTTATTCTAAGACTGAGGAGGAGCATGTTGATCACTTGTGAACTGTGCTGCAAATTCTGAGAGATGGGAAGTTATACGCTAAGTTATCTAAATGCGAGTTCTGGAAGAATGAGATAAAGTTTCTTGGTCACGTGGTGAGTAAGCAGGGAATAGCTGTGGATCCTGCTAAGGTGGAAACAGTAATGAATTGGAAGCGACCAACTTTAATGACAGAGATTAAGAGTTTCCTAGGTTTGGCGAGGTATTATCGGAGATTCATTAAGGGATTTTCACAGCTCGCCTTACCTTTAACTAAGCTGACTAGGAAGGATACACCTTTTATATGGTCTCCGGAATGCGAAAAGAGTTTTCAAGCATTGAAGCAAAGGTTAACTACTGCACCCGTGTTGGTACTACCTGAGCCAAGTGAATCGTTTGAAGTGTACTGTGATGCATCATTAAAGGATTTGGTGTGCATTCTAATGTAGCATCGAAATGTTGTAGCATATGCCTCATGGCAGCTAAGGCCGCATGAGATGAACTACCCGACTCATGACTTAAAACTTGCTGCTGTTGTGTTTGCTCTGAAAATATGGAGGCATTATCTCTATGGCATTAAGTTTTACGTTTTCTCATACCATAAGGGTTTGAAGTATCTCTTTGAACAGAAAGAGTTGAATATGCATCAGAGGAGGTGGATGGAGCTTCTAAAAGACTATGATTTCGAATTGAATTATCATCTAAGAAAAGCAAACGTTGTGGCATACGTCTTGAGTTAAAAGTCTCTATATGCAGCTTGGATGCTGCTGTGAGGAGAAGAGTTACTAAAGGCATTTTAAGGTTTGAAACTAGGAGTTAGGGAAGAATCTGAAATTCTGTGTTTGAGTCAATTGCAAATTTCAAGTGATTTTAAATCAAAACTTCTGAAGGTTTATCAAGATGGTGAAGCATTATGTAAAGCATTGCCGGCAATTGAACAAGGAAGACAGAAGAGAGTGTCAAAAGCTAAGGATGGTTTGCGGAGGTTCAAGAACCGGATTATTGTGCAAGATGTCAGAGACCTGCGACAGCGTATCTTAAAGGAAGCTCATAAGAGCGGGTTTTCAATCCATCCAGGATGCACCAAAATGTATCAGGATCTGAAAGCGATCTTCTGGTGGCCAAGAATGAAGAATGATGTGGCATTGTATGTATCTAGATGTTTAACGTGTCAGAAATTCTCTCGCAAAATCTGTTTGTATTTCCGTGGGATAAAATCTGTTGAAAATATCCGTCTGTAATAAATAGTTTTCTAGTAGTGGCAGTGTTTAGAGTCACCGTTGGAAAGAGACTGTGGTCGCCGGCCTCTTATTAGCTCTAGTTGCTGAACTCTGCCACTTGTTGCTTTGGAATAAGAAGAACAACAACATTCATGTTGAAGATCTTGAAAATAATGTGCTTTATCGTGTGTGTTGTAACAACAACAATAATTTTCTGAGTGTTGTTGTTGCATCTGAAGAAGAATGGAACAACAAGAGTAATGATGTTGAAGTTAATTTGGATTTGGAGAACAAATTGGGATTAAAAAAGAGAGAAATAGAGGTTGAGAATAAAGGTTGGAGAAAAACATTAGGTGCTAGGATCTCGAAGAGATGTGACTGGCGGTGGCGGAGGAAGACGAAGGGTGAGAGTTGTGAGATTGGAAATTTGGAAAAGAAGATAGAATAAGTAATTTGAAATTTTTATTAAAAAGTCAATAAAAATCAAGATTTGGGTATTATTGTTCTCATTTTTCATAAATACAACATTAATTTTCGTATTTAACGAGTACTTTTATCAGCATTCGCAAAATTTTTGGACATAAATAGTAGTTTATTCCCTAATTAACTTAACTTTTGATTCATAATTAAATAGTTTCATCACATATTAGATTTTACCATTTGTATTAGTTTTCATTGGCATGAAAGATATCTTTGATCATTATTATTATTATTATTATTATTATTATTATTATTATTATTATTATTTACAGGTTATATAGCTTCACAGTCTAGAAATAAATTATTAGATAAATGGATAAAGATAATATTAAAGTTGTTTGTCAGATAATGTCACCAGTCACCACAATAATGAACCTTCATCAAGTCATCACATTGTTGTTAACACTATTTGAATATTAATTTAAAAATGTCTCGTACAACATGATTCTCGTTTATATGTACTCACTACTCAGTAATATTATTTTGGATAAAGGATAATGGATAATGGGATATGAAGATGATTATGATAAACCACAATACGCAGTGAATGGTGATGTGTGTGAGTTGGAGGTGGAAATAACTTCAGGTACAAAACTGTTTTAAAAATTGAAATTTATTAATAGATTAGATGTAAGTTTATAAATTAGTTTAACTGATTTGTAAATCTGGATTTATTAAAATATAAATAAATATATAAACAAATTTTTTATAATTTAAAAATTTATTAATATTTAAAAAAATTATTTTATTATAAATATTTTTACACATTTTAAATATATACTTTAAACATGCACCAAAAATACTTTAAACATTTAGATAGTGTTGTAAATATTTGAATCTAGTACATTATATAAATAATATTATAAAATATTATTTATAAATATGTTTTTCTTAAAAAAAAAAAACATTAGGCCTTCTAATAATTGTTGGTCAAATTTAGTACTGGAAAAATAGCACATAATAAGAAGAATGACCAATTAACTACACTTAGTTATAGGCTAATTATGCAAGGCTTTTCGAGATCGAATATGTAAATGTGGCTTTTATATGTTTGATATGTATTATATGGTTGTATTTTCTTTTGTGGTATCTTATGCCAAATTCTTTTTTATGTAACAATGATTAGTCTCGAATTTTTTTAGCTCATAAAAATTATATTATATCATAAAATTACTTACCTGAAATCAATATTAATAGATAAAGACATAAATAATATGTCATATATAATACATCTCCAGTAGGAAAACTAAAATAAAATAAAGTTAGGTTAAAAATAATAGATTTTTTAATGAAGCTATTATTAGTGCATTATTACTAGTAAATAACACATATTAAATATATGTGTCCATTTATCTTTTATATTGTATTTTATTAGGATAAAAATAATTTAGTAAATATAAAATTTAGTATAATTTATATGAATAAATCGAATGGGGTTAAAAATTACACAAATGTCCTAAACACAAATAAGTTATACGCCTATTCGATTTATATCTCCATATAAATTGAATAAAGTTAATTTGATTTATATCGTTTTCATGGAAATCGAATCAAATGAATTCGATTTAGCATCAGCCATAGTAAATCAACATGTCTTGTTTCAATTTATTGTTGGAATAGCACGTAACACACTAAATTAATACAACTGAGTTCAATTTATAAGCTTATAGCAATAAGAGTAAATCAAATCAACTGAATTTGATTTACTTCAATACGTATAGCTGAATTTAAATTGAAATTAGTTATTTCAATTTACAATTAATTGCCTCCTATAAATACAACCAGAACATTTACTCTTTATTAGAGTGGCATTTATAATGACTAGTGATGATATTTTTTTAGTTCTTGTACACTATAGAGAGAATATTAATGAAAAAAAAACGAAGGAATAAAATTTACTAATAAGGATCCAATGAGTGTCTTTATTAAACCTTCTACGAGTATTGCTCAACTAAAAATACTATAATCCAAAAATTGGGAGTCCATGACATGAAATGCGTGGAGAAATTATTTTATAGGATTCAAATTTCTATTGTCCGAGATGGTGTGTGAAGTATGAATCCTTTGTAATAGATAGTGATGAAAATTTGCAAGTTTTGTTTCATTGTCATCGTCAATTTTTCGAGGTAAGAACCCATAAACTGTTTGCCAAGTTTGAAGATATGGTCTCTAGTTCAAAAAGATTGAATCAAAATCCTCAATCACTAGTAATTCCATGAGCCTCTAGTTAATGTTTGTTGTTGCCTCTTCTTCTATGTCTGTAATTTCACCCGAAGCAGTGTTGGTGGCATCTCAATCCTTCACAGTTGATCTAAAACCTGTTAATGATATAGAAATTGGTGATAATCATTCTTTTGGTGAACTTGCGATTGCAATAACAAATATTCTTGGGATGATACCGGCTTTAAGGGGAATGAAAGATGTACTGCGGAAGGATGATGATGTGGAGCTTGCAATGATAGATGAGGATAGCGATGATGATCTAGAGAGGAGTATTCCGGTTAGTCAGGGTGGACCATTGAGTTTTATAACTCAGCAATATCTGTTGTACTTTTTAACTTTAAACCTGAAGGCCATGAAATAGCAGAATTTTTTTAGACGTAGGATTGGAATTTGGTGGTAGCGATGCACGGGATACATCAACCTCAACTAAGTTCTAAGTTGGTCAACAGTTCCAATTGCATCACTCTAAGTCCTTTCTTGCTCGAAGTTGGCTAATATCTCGACCACTTATCATCTGATATATCAGGTCAATAATAGCAAGTTATAGAACGATTAGTAATCGACATAACACACTTAACAAACATAAATACCTCAACGCCAACGACCAATCAAATGCGTCAAAACCAACATGTCTAAAAGTAAAAAAAAATGCCAAAAAATCCATGACTTAACGATGTTCCTATTGACAACATGACACAAGCATCGATATAACCATATAAGAGCGATAGACCTTCAACTGTATTTACCCAAGTCTTGCAAGCTAGTTACGTAAGGCAGCCACTAGATGTGAAGATGTGTCCCAAACTTGTCACCAAACAATTGGATCGTTAACAACCTCATAATGTACGTCCTTGTAAATCTCCTAACAGTTTCATCATCCGAATAGAGAAAGCTCATTCAAAGTCTCCTGGAACCACAAGTACTTCATCTGAACTTGTCAATGCAGTCTGCAGAATGTAACATACCGAGTAGCTCCTCAAACCAAGTCCAAGAGTTTGGCTGCCCTCAATAAATCTCTAAAAGTCTGCCAAGTATCTACTCACGTAGTCACCATTAATTGAAAGACCTAGTTGATATGCCACATCTTGTAATATAATGGTGCACTCTCCGAATAGCATATGAAATGTACGCATCTCCGGATGTCATCTCTCCACAAAAGCGTAAACTTGCGTCTCATCCAGCCTAAACCAGTGGTTGTTGAGTCTCGTAAGATGATATAATCCGACAATCTCTAGTTATGGTATGATCTAGTCATCCAGGATCATACCATACTACCTCTTTATATTGGCAATACATCGAATTGACTATATAATAGTAAAAATTCTTTTACTAAGAATCCATAATAAATTTTACATAATTAATAAATAACTATAGCAAATCCTCGTAAAATCTACATTTATCGATCACTAGCATTTCTCATTTAAAAACATCTAATTTAAGATAATTATAAAGCACTATTATCACTAATATTTCTAATTTAAAAATTCTAATATCACTATTCTAACTAATATTTATAAATTAATAATTCTAAATTATTAACATTTGTTAATATTAATCTAACATGAAGAAAAAAATTTCATGTACTCACGTCTTCATTGATGTTATCAGTAATATGAGCAATTTCGTCCAATCAGTAGATATAATTCAAGCCGTCCTCTATGATTGCAACTTTAAACTTTGTCGCTTTTGTTCTGAAAACTCTCTCTCGCATGTGGGGTTTGGAGGTGGGGAGAGAATTGTGAATATAAATCATATGAAGCTGATTCGAATCCTTATATAGAAGGAGTCCACCAATAAATCGAATTTATTTGTTTCGATTTATATATTGAACTTCTTAGTAAAAAATCGAATTCAATAAAATTGATTTATCTTTGCCAAATGTGTGATGCTATAAATTAAATCTGATTAATTTAATTTAGTAGTGTTCTGACTCTTTCTCTAGTAAAATAATTTCATTTAATTTGATTTATTGTGTTTCTATCTAATTCAAATTTTATTGATTCAATATACATATAAATAAAATAATAAATCGTACTAACTTAATTCGACTTATATATAGATGTTTAGAACAAGGCGAGTAACTAATTAGAATATTTGCATAATTTTAAATGAGATTTAATTTTTCAACGGGAATTACCCTAAAATTTAGTTAATAGATAATAATATATTTAAATCTTTATATTTTTATTTATGTTTATATTTAACAATTCTTAATTTTAATTTTATAAAAACATTTTAAATATTTCTCATTATTTTTATATAATTTTTAAATAAATTTTATATATTAACTTTATTAATAAAAATAAAAATAAAAATTAACGTTTTAGTTCATGTGTTGAGTTATTAATTAGTTTTTAAAATTATTTTTCTACAAAGAAACTACGGAAAAAGAAAAGGTTAAGGGGTCCCCACAATTTTTCTAATCAATTTCTGACAGCTTTTGTGATATGCCTTGAAGTAACTTTGTGATATGTAGTTAAATAGTGCGTTTAGTTACTTTAGTTACCTTTTCATTTTGGACTTGAAGTAAAACTTTTATTTTTTCTAGTTTTTTGAAATTCCAGAATATTACCGTGTGGAGTACGTATAGTATGTTTTCCAATTGCAACGGGTTCAACTGGCCCACCACAATTATTGTAAGTTATTTTCTGACCATATATATACATTGGAAAATGGATCTTTTCGAGTGAAAAAAATACTTAAGAGAATAAAGTGTAATTTTTTATTTTTAATTTTTTAAATAAAATCAAAATTAAATAAAAAAATAAATATTAAATTATATACTAAATAGTATCTATTTTTTTTTTCGTTAAAGAAGATCCACCCCAGTGTACATATATAACAGAGAGGATGAGTGGTAGAGAGAGAGAGAGCATGGGTGGGAAACACGGAGAGGGGTAGTTCTAGGTATCGTGGCAATGATCCCAGGGTTTGGAACAGAGAAGAGTATCGAAGATTGGAACATGAATCTTACTCAATTTTTGTGAGCAATCTTCCCGCAGATATATCAAAGAAAGAGCTATTCCACTTATTCAATTGGACAGGACGCATCAATGATATATATTTATCCCGAAAACAGAGGAATCGAAATATATACATTTTTGCCTTCATTCGCTATACAACAAAAGGAGGGGCGCTGAAAGCTATAGCGGAAATGAATCGAATGAGACTTAGAGGGAAGGACGTCTTTGTGGGAGAGGCTAGATACAGGAGAATGTCGGACAAATCGTCCGTACCTCTGGAACCACGAGTGGATGGCATCCAGCGCCACACCAATCACAACACGCATAGAGAAACAGGACCGAATGAGGTGGGGTCAGATGAACGGCCTCCAGGAATGGAAAAGGTCGGAGAAGACCTGCATGACAACGCTTGGATGAAGAAGGTGGAAGTTGAAGTGGCAAAGGATAATCTGGAATGGCTGCAGCGAAGTCTCATTGGGGGGTGCAACGAAGCCCATTAATTTTGAGTCTCTGAAAGAAGTCATCGTGAAGAACTTACCTAATGTCGTACAGGTTAGGGAAATGGGAGCGTTCAAAGCTCTGATGACCTTTGATAGTGCTGTGAATGCTGAAGAAACTTATAACTTTAACATGAATTGCCTGCTACGCTTATTCCACAATGTATGGAGGTGGGAGGAATCGGAACATAGTGAAACTCGTAGGGTATGGCTTGAATGTTTTGGGGTTCCATTGCACGCTTGGTCTGTTGATACCTTTACTGTAATAGGATGTCAGTGGGGGGACGTGGTTAAGTGTTCACGAGAAACAGAATTGTGCGATTCTTTTACGGTGGGTCGCGTCCAAATTGATACGTGCATAATGAAAGTCATACAGGAACGGATCCATATAACAGTTGGTTCTGGGGGCTTTGATGTGTTCGTTAAAGAAGTTGGACATGAGGCATGTAATTTGCAGTGCTCAAAGAGTCTGGGGGAGAAAACTGTTATTACTGACAAAATAGGGAACTTTGATAACACAAAGACAACCATAGGGTTGAGGATGGAGCATAAACAGCAGACTGAACTGGTACCGGAGGGAGACCAAGATGAAGCCGGACTCATGCAGGTTAACCGGAAGGATGAAGGAGAAAAGGGTAGAACGGTAATTTCGGAGGCAATTTTGAATGAATGGGTTAATGCAAATTATTCTCAGAATTGTTTGAATTACGTAACGGATCAATCAATTAAGGGAGATAATCAAGGGGTGGCTGATTTTGTGGAAGAGACGGTTATGAGTAATGGGACTGATTCAGAGAGGACAAGGTCATGTGCTTATCATGTGCTGAAAATGGGCTCCAATAAAGGGAAACAAATAAAGACTAAATGCAATCCGGATTGGGCTGGCCACATCAATAGGAGCGAGTATGAGAACCAGCTCTTTATAGGCCCAATCTCAAGTGAGGACAGCATTAAGCAATCAGGGCCTGCTTTGGAGAAGCCGGGCCGGTTCGATCCACGGAGGAGCAAGGAAGACCGGGTGCGCTCCAACAGCTTGATCCTTCTTCCGGAGGGGGGCGCTGCACTCGTCGAGGCCGGCTGGGTCCAACAAGAAGGAGTGCGCTCTGTCAGGGTTGCATGCACGCGGACTGGGGAACATGACCAGGGCAGGTGTATTATACACGAACCGGTAACTGCGATTGAAGGAGGAGAGGAAAGAGGGCAGATCGGGACTGGTGGTCATGGCGATGCCTCGATGCAAACTGACGACTATGCTCAGGACAGGAATGCTGGAAATGGGTCTGGAAACGACGCTGACGCTACAACTGATGGTGGGGCAGCGAACCTAGGGTGCAACGGTGAGATTGGAGTGGTTTGGAACGGTGAGCTTGCCATTATTAACGGCGCGGAAGCAATGAGGGATGATAACGGTACTGATTATAAAGATGAAGGACCAGATCATGATGAAGAAGCCGATCCTTGTACTGGTTCGAATAAGGACAGAGGACAGAGCGGTTTGAAGAGATACTCTGGTCAGTGGGAGGGAAGACTTGAAGGGAAGGAGACTGGGCTTGCTGAAGGTAGGGATATGGAAGAGAATAGTAATACTGAGGCCTTGAAACTGGAGGAGCAGCTGCTGGAGAACCGCAGGACTTGGGATTTGGCAAAGGAATCGGGGGTTATAATGGTTGACGAGGAAGATGACATTATGGCAATACTCCAAGCTCAGAACGAAGAAATTGAAAGGAAAAGAAAATTAGCAAAGCGGAAGGAAAAATTGCGACGGTGCAGGCCCAAAAACAAAAACAGGTGTGTAAAAAGAATTTTAAATGATTTTTAGCTCTTGGAATGTTAGGGGATTAGGGGGTGATGGTAAGATTAGAATGGTGAAAGATTTGAAGAAAAAACATAAATTAGATATGTTGGGGCTGATTGAGACTAAAAAACAAGTTGTGTCAAGATTTGATGTTGTTAGAATTTGGGGGCACGATAGCGCTGGTTGGGAATTTGTAGGGTCTGATGGGGCAGCAGGGGGTCTCTTGTTGATATGGGATAATTCAGTGTTTCGAAAGAATAATTGTTATAAGGGGGAGAGATGGTTGTGTGTTGAAGGGGTCCTGGTGAAGAATAATTACAATTGTGCTATTGTCTTGGTTTATGGTGCAAATACTAGAGATGCGAAGATTGAGGTGTGGGAAGAGTTGAGTTACATAGCAGGTTTATGTCAGGTCCCTAGCTGCTACATGGGTGATTTTAATGAAATTGTGCATTTGGAAGAAAGGCAAGGTGCTGATGTTCTACCTAGGTCGGCAGAAGATTTCAGGAGTTGGATACAAGACATGCATCTAGTGGATCTGCCACTAACAGATCGTAAGTTCACTTGGTTCCGTGGACGTTCATGCAGTCGCATAGATAGAGCGTTGGTTAGCGTCGAATGGTTAGAGCAGTTTCCCGAGACACGGATACGAGGTGGACCAAAGGGCTTGTCAGATCACTGTCCTATCATTTTAGAGTACTTGAGGCAGAGAAGAGATCCAAGGCCGTTCCGAAGCCTAGATTCATGGTTTACACATACAGACTTTCTTAGATTAGTGAAGGAGGAATGGAGAGGGTTGGGAGAGATGCAGTTTACAGACAAGTTAAAGGCTTTGACGGTACCGATAGGAAAATGGCACAAGACTAACTTTGGGAATATGGACATTAAGATTGCGAAGTTTGAGGAAGAAATCAAGAAGATTGATGATTTGGTAAGCAATGGGGTGTATGATGGAACAATGGAGGCTAGAAGAAAGGCGTTGGTTACTTGCTGTGAGAAGTGGTATGTCAGAAAAGAAGTGCATTGGAAACAGATGTCTCGATCTCGTCAGGCAAAGGATATGGACAAAAATACAAGATATTTTCATAACTTAGCATCAGCTAGACAAAGGAACAACAGAATTGATACACTGGTAATTGGTGGTAGACTGATCAGAAACCAAGCTAGAATAAAAGTTGCTATTAAAGATTTCTACAAAGATCTTTATCACCAGGAAAATTCTCCTAGGCTGAGCTTCAGAGATGGTCTAGTGAATAGGATAGATCAGGAAGATTCTGTAAATTTGGAGGCAATGCCGACAGCTGAGGAAATCAGAGAAGCTGTGTGGGATTGTGAGTCATCTAAGGCACCAGGGTGTGATGGGTACAACATGAATTTTGTAAAGAGATGTTGGGATGAGATTGGGAGTGAGTTCACGGCTGCAGTGCTGGGTTTTTTTCAGACGTCAAGGCTGCCAACAGACTCTAACATCACTTGGGTGGCGTTAGCACCAAAGTTCATAGGAGCAAAGGAGATTAAAGATCTGCGACCTATCAGCATGGTAGGATGCATTTACAAGGTTATCTCTAAGGTGCTGGTCAGGAGGATGAGACCAGTAATGCCAACATTAGTAGGGAAAACTCAAAGTGCATTTGTAAGGGGCAGGAAGATACATGATGGGACACTGATCGCATGTGAAACGGTAAACTGGCTCAAATTGAGAAAAAAGAAGGCGGCACTAATCAAGCTAGATTTCCAGAAGGCATATGATAGGGTCAAGTGGAGTTTCGTCGACACAGTATTGCAGAAAATGGGATTTGGCCATAGATGGAGATCGTGGGTTATGGAGTGTGTTTCCACGGCATCGATGTCGGTTTTGATAAACGGATCACCTTCCAAGCCGTTCAAGATGGAAAGAGGTCTGAGACAAGGTGACCCGCTTTCTCCATTCTTATTTGTACTGGTTGTGGATGTTTTGCATCGGTTGGTGGGAGAGGCAGTCAGGAGTGGGCGTATATCACCTTTGTCGATAGGGAGAGATAGTGTAGCACTGTCACACCTGCAGTTTGCTGATGATACGATCCTTTTTTGCCCACCAGAGGAGGACACTATCAGGAATTACAAGAGGCTATTGAGATGCTTTGAGTTGATGTCAGGTCTCAGCATTAACTTTGATAAGTCAAGCTTGATTCCGATCAACTGTGAAGAACAATGGATCCAGAATATGTGCCAGTTATTGGGGTGTAAAGGTGAGACCCTTCCAGTAAAATATCTGGGAATCCCGTTAGGTGCAAATCCGAGGTTAGTTAAGACCTGGCAGCCTATAATAGACAAAGTCGAGGAGAAGCTCAGTTTGTGGAAAGCTAAACTTCTGAATAAGGCAGGGAAGTTAGTTCTGATTAAATCAGTCTTAAATAGTCTGCCTGTATATTACTTGAGTCTGTTCAAGATGCCGAAAGCGGTTGCTGAGAAATTGATTTCACTGCAAAGAAGGTTCTTGTGGAGTAAGGACGATGGTAGTAATGGCTTAGCACTAGTCAAGTGGGAAGTGGTGCAGGCCCCGAAAAAACTAGGCGGGTTGGGAGTCGGGGATGCTATGATTCGGAACACAGCTATGCTATTTAAGTGGTGGTGGAGGTTTGCTAAGGAGGACTGCCCGTTGTGGAAGAAGGTGGTTTGTTCCTGCTATAATCTGAATCCTCATGAAATGCTGTCAACTCAAGTGCTACCTACTAGAGGGGGACCGTGGAAGGATATCTGCCAGCTACATATAACGAACACCCAGATGAGGCATAAGATGGTGACAGGCTTATCTATGGAGATTGGCGATGGGCGCCGTACACGGTTTTGGGAAGACAATTGGATGCTTTGTGGGCCTCTAAAGGAGCAGTTTCCTAGGCTCTTCTCTATTTCAAACCAGTGTGGATCTGTTATAGGGGATTGTGGGTTTTGGGACGGGCTAGATTGGATTTGGAATTTTCAATGGAGGAGAGAACTCTTTCAATGGGAGGTGGGACTATTGAGTCAATTACATGAGCCATTGAGACCTGTGCAACTAGTTGTCAACAGAGAGGATAGGATAGTATGGAAATATGATAAACAAGGAATTTATACAACTAACTCAGTTGTTCAGATTTTGCAGGAATCGACACTACCAGAGGAGGTGACAAGCTACAGCTTTACAAAGACTATTTGGAAAGGGCTAGTTCCACCTAGAGTAGAACTCTTTTCTTGGTTTGTCCTCATAGGCAGAGTGAATACAAAAGAACGACTAGGCCGTTTGGGGATCATTAACCAGGATGATAACATCTGTGTTCTATGTAATAAGTATAAGGAGGACATACACCACTTGTTTCTATGTTGTGATTTTACTTGGCAGGTTTGGAGTACTTGGTTGGCGATGATTGGACAACAATGGTCTATCTCAGGATCCATAAGAGAACATTTTCTGAGCTGGACCGAGGGGCCAAGGAGGAGAGAGGATAGAGAGCAACGACTGAGATGCTTCTGTGCGATCGTTTGGAACATCTGGTTGGAGAGGAACAGGAGGATATTTCAGAACAGAAGCAAATGTGTTGAAGATATCACCCACATGACTGTGTTGAGCCATAACGAGTGGAGTGGTGCAGACCCCTTTAGTTGTTGATGGCAATGCCGGAGGTGACAAGGGGGTGTCTTTTCTTTTAAAATTACTATGTTTTATTTTGGTTGTTTATTTTACTGCTCCACTATATTGTGTTGAGCTCCTTCTATTCAAAAAAAAAAAGAAGCAAAATAGAGCAACAGATTTATTTAGCAATAAATCAAATCTTCTAGAATGATTCTTCCTAAGTTTCAGTCTAAAAAAAGGGTAAAAAAAAAAACGAAAATTTCATATTATTTATAACTTGTAAATGCATGAACAATTAAAAACACTATATGCGAATAAAAAATTAACTAATAAAATAATATTATATTATTTAAATTATTTTTAAAATATATTATATATTTTTATATATATTGAAATATATAATATATATTAAAAAATTAAAATTGTATTGATGAAATAACTCATTCTCTCTCTTTTTTTTTTCTCATCACTTTAATTGAATTTATCATTATTAAGAAACCTACAGATCAGAGCATGTACATACACGAACACTAATATACGAGATATATACGACACATAATACCTGGACATACGAATATTAATTTTTTGTAAGATACGAAGACACAATAAATATATATATATATATATATATATATATATTAAATATATTACAATATTTTAATAATATATTGATATTAAAATATAAATTAATATTTTAAATAATTTTAATATCTTTTTTAGTTATATATATAATATTTAAAATAATTTTTTATTTGAATAAATAATAATATATATTATTTTTAAATTTATTTTAAGAATATAAATTAAAAAATATTAAATATTAAGATGTGTTTAAATATATTTAAAAGAATTATTTTTATTTTTTATTAAAATATATTTACTCATAAAAATACACATGTCAAAATAATATCGAATAAGTATTGTATTAAGATATATTAAACATAAACATATTAATATAATAAAATATCTATATTTCATAGAGTAAAACCAGTGATAATTTTTTTTAATTCTACAACAAATATTTGATTTATCTAAATAAATATCGTCCACAACGGATTTATTCTCTTGGCCTTTTATGACTTGGTCTATCAAGCTTGAACTCAACCTTTCAATTAAAGTTCTTCATTTGCTTCTGTTTTACCACTCAAACAAAATCTTATTGGCCTAAAATAAATGAAAAGAAAAAAATAAAATAACTTTTAATGTAAAATTAATTAAAATAATAAATATTTTATTCTTTTAGTAAATAAATATGTGTGCTTGAAGCAATGAAATTCTTTTAGGATGTACTTTTTGAAAAAAAAATGATCAAATTTTAGAAATTATTTTTTATATGGAAATAGAGATGGTGTTTTGGTTGAATATTGACATTTGAAGTGTATAAGAATATTGTGGAAGTTATTCAACACGTCCCCACGTGTTTCAACACGCCCCCACGTGTTGATAAGGATGTTGCCACTTGTCCAACATGCCCCCACGCGTTGCAACACGCTCCCCACGTGTTGATTTCCTATTTGCAAAACCCACCTATTTGTAATTACACCAAATAATTCTATTTTGGGTTAAGTACTGTTTTGGTCCCAAAAGTTTAGCGCCAGAATCGAAATCGTCCCTCATCTAATTTTCGATTTAACATCGTCCATATTATTTTTTTCGTATTAAAATCGTCTTTTTTATTTAAATTTTTAATTTAATTCCTAAACTACCCCTATTCCTATTTTAATAATAAAAGTTATAAAATAAAAAAAAAACAAAATGCGTATTTTGGGAGGGGGGAGAAAATACGTGGGTTGGGGGAGGGTATACGAAGGGGAAGGGGCAGGGGCAGGGGCAGGGGTAGGGCAGGGGAGGGGAAGGGAAGAGGGGGGATGGCACCGGCGCCGGCACTGGCGAAGCTTGGAGCTGCCGTCGCCATCGCCGTCGCCGTCGCCGAAAGAAAGGAGAGAAAGGGATACAGAGAAGCGGAGGGTAGGGAGAGAAAGAAGGGGGAGAAACAGCGAGGAGGGGGAGAGAAGGGGTCCTCGCCACCATCGACGCCGCTCCTCGCTCCTCGCTGACGCCGCTCCTCGTCCTCGTCGTCACCGCCTCACCCTCGCGCCGCCGCCGTGTCCTCACGCCTCGCCCTCCTCGTCGAGCCGTTTCTGCTCTTCCTCCTCTGCTCCTCCTCGCACTCGCCGCCGTGGCCTCGTCGTCGTCGTCGGCTTCCGCTTCGCTGCTCCTCGCCGCCTCTGCTTCTTGCTTCGATTTTTGTTTCTGCTTCGTCTTCTGCTTCTTCTACTTCTTGATTTTTTGAATCTTTGATTTGTTGAATCATTGTTGGTTTTGAGTTGTTGGTTTTCTTGATTTCTGAATTGTTGTTTGCTGTTAATGGAAGAACTTTGCTGATTGATCTCTGTTTGTTGTTTGTTGTTGTGTTGGTGGTGGTGGTTGTGTTGGTGTTGGTGTTGGTGGTGGTGGTGGTGGAGGAGGTAATTATGTTGGTAGTGGTGAGGGTATTTTTGTCCAAAAAAAATTATAAGGACGATTTTAATACGAAAAAAATGTTAAGGACGATTCTAAATCGAAAATTAGACGAGGAACGGTATCGATTTTTACGCTCAACTTTAGGGACCAAAACAGTACTTATTAACCTTTCTATTTTCAAGAAAACACCAATATTTTTTCATATTAAAAAAAATCAGCCACCAAATTTCTTTCCATCTTTTTTAAATAAAACATGTTATTTGTTCACTACTTTTCGGCCACTCTATAAAGATATAATAAAGAGATAATGATACAAAAATAAACATATATGAATACAGAGATAATACAAAGGGGATTTTCTTTTCTTATCGCGATTTCAGCCACTCTAGGAGTTTTTTCATCGCACCACTGCTCCCCTTTCCTTTGATTGCGATTTCTTCTCTTCTCGGCAGAGGGGTTTCACTATATGCACATCACTTCTGTTCTCTTCGATCGCACCACTGCATGCACCTCACTCCTCGCTTTCTTCTCTTCTCCGCGCTTTCCTCTCTTCTACTTTGATAGTGCACTTCACAAAAACTTTTCTCAGCGCTGTTTAATTCTGGTTCTTGTTATCTTAGTATTTTAATTATATCTTAAAGAAAGTTGCTACTTATTGATTCACTAGAATCCACAAACTCGAATGATGTAATTTGTGTTTTATTTACTTCGTATGTTAATTTTTTATTTTTAATTTAATTTTAATTTTTTTATTATCCATTTTTATTTCTAATTTAATTTTAAATTTTTTATTATCCATATTTTAGGTTATTTCAAGCATATCAGAAAGGCCAATTACTCAGAATGGAACAGGTTTCGATCCCTTCAAGGTGCATTTTTTCATATCCATACTTGTAATATAAATTTTTTCAGTGCTTCTAAAATATTTTAAAAATATCATTGTGCTTCACCACATTTTAGTTGTTGCTACACTGCTTTTTTTCTCATCGAAATTCTGAATTCACATTTCAATTCATAGAATTCTAAATTATTTGAAGCAGCAATCTCTCTTTGTTGTTTTTGGTTGTTCATTTTGCATGATAAGATTATATTATTTCCTTTTAGTGTAAGAGCAATAGTTACACTAAATATTCATAGCTATAGAAGTAGAAAAGACCATAGGATAAACTCAAACCAGAATATTTGAAAAAGGTATTATATTTATATTATCTGGCACCTTAATATAAAGTTAGGTCGATAGGGTGTACAAGTTTACACTGACTTAGCCTTGCCATTGTTAGCAATGTGAATAATTCCTTCTTGCCACTACAAAAACAAAAGGGAAAAATCCCATCATATAAATTCATATGATATTTTTATTTCTTGTACTTTGGTGATTATGTGTCAACACTCAATAGAATTATTCTGACCATGTCTTAGTATAAGCTTAATGAGAATGTTATTTGTGTTTTTTTCAAAATTTAAGGATCTTCTTTTGAAAAGGACTTTTTTGTTGTTCTTTCAGAGGGGCTTTGTTGAAGCTGACATTGCTGATGGTCTTTTAAAAATATTTGGTTTGAAGCAAAGATAGCATGCACTATTTGTCATCGTTGAATTGATCTCTGCAAAGCACATTGCTCAGGTATTACTATTTATTGCTGCTTTCATGGTGAAGTTCAGGGGTATTCCCGAATGCAAATGTGGACAGACCATTATGTTGCATTTGTATTGATCTGACAACCTTCAGTTTCTTCTTATATGTTGCTAAGAAAATATGTCAACCTGTTGATTTCTTTTCTTCCTTTGTTGTTGTTGTTGATTTTTTTTCAGGCAGCAGCTATTCGATTAGAAGTAAGAGGTGTTTGATTAATTTTATTATTAATGCTAAAATATTTTATTATCACTTCATTGATTTTTTTAGCCACAACAACAACATATGGTATGAGAACCGAAGGTTCTCAATTTGGTAACAATGTCCAATAAATAAGATATAAGGTTCCGGGACACCAAAGACAATTATAAAACTTTCCACATGTATAAGATTCAAACTTAAAGTAAACTTAAATCATAAAGGGTTATCTATCTTAAGAGATTTCTAACTAACATAAATACCATTATCCCAAAGCCTTCGTCAACCTAACCTCAATGTGATCCCATCGCCACTGCCTACCGAGCCTCCTCAATTCTAGTAGAAAACACAAATAAATGCAAGAATGTAAAACACAGGTAATATACACTTACAGCAAGTAATTCATGAAGCAAGTAAGCATGTTATATATTTAGGCATCGAATTCAGGTTGTATGCGTGGGCACACAAACCAGATTTTTAAGTTTTCTATAACATCACAAAATTCAGTTTTTTGACCTTAACTTCCAACGTCCATAACTTTCTCTACAAAATTCTAATTTCACTCATCTTTATACCATTTTAAATCTCTCTTAACTATGTTTAATTTGAACAAAATTTCACTCAAATCCAATCTCCGAGGACCAAGTTATAACCCACTGTTGATTTAAAACACGATTTTACCAAATTTTACAAATTTTCTAGTTTTCCAAACTCACAAGTCTCGTTTAATTTTAGCCATTCCTAATTCCAATTTTACACATTCATGTACATTACCAATTACACTTCAATCATTGTCCAACCATACAACAACCAACCATTTTGTTCAAAATCACCAACTCTTACCACAATTTCTACTCATAAATTACCATCCTCACAATTATCAATCCAAACGTCAATTATACCACATTTGTACCATTCCAAACCATCAAAATTATTATTCATCAATCTATCACTATCAATTTTCATAAATCTCATCATTTATCCTCAACATCAATAACCATCATCAATCATCAACAACATCATAAATCATCAATAATCATCATCAATTCAATCCTATCCTAAGATTCACTAATCTATGTTTCATGAAACATTACATATTAACTAAAGAAAACTAAAACCATACCTTAACCGATTTCTGCGCAACTAAAAATCACCAAAATTGACCTTCAAACAAGCTTCCAAGCACAAACAGTCCACCAAACTCAATTAAAAAACTCCAAATTGCCAAAACCAACTCCAATAATCACAAATTTCAATCTAACATCATGTAATATACCAAAATCAATCTTAGGGTTCACTAAATAATCAATTCACAAGGCAAAGAGTTTCTTTACCTTATCCAACAGTGATTGGGGCACAAACCAACAATAGCCCAATGCCAGATACCACCTAATCAATAAAATACACAAAATTTACTCAATACCCAAACCTAAATTTTAGAAATTTGTTAGGGCTGAAGAAAGGAGTATGGAACTCGAGTTCTTACCAGCAATGTTTAGCTAGAAATGACGAACTCGGCGAGAGTTTCGCGAGGCCACAAATAACACGCAAATTAGAGTACCGTAACTCAAGTTATGAGGAAAAGAAGAGAAAAATAAATAGTAACAATAGAGTCTCCCCTTTCTTCCCCTTACTAGCACCCCTCACTCTCAAAATGATGAATAATGAGCTAAAATGCTCATTAGGAAGCTTTTATACGTTGGGCTTGAGCCCAACTTAGACCCGATCCAATTGTTTAGCATTTTTGGTTTATTTGGCCGAACTTTGAGCCAAAACCTTTAGAATTAGCGCCGAATTTTTAACTTTAAATATTTTCTTAAATTTTTCTATAGTTTTATTTCCTCTCTCGCAGTACCGGACAGACTTAAGCCGGTACTGCTAGCTAATTTATCGGTACGCATTTCTACGTAATTTTCTGCAGAAAAATACATTTTTCCATTTGGAAAAATCTACTGAATTCAAATCTTACCTTCAAATTTTCAAATTAAGATTTCTAAATTTTTGAACCTATTCCGAGCAATTAAATTTTATTTCTACGTTAATTAATCGGTTAATAATCTCTAGTTCTTACACCTGAAACAGAGAGCATCGTGTCAAAAGAAGAATTGCAACCGCGTTTGAGAGAGAGCGAAGAAGAATTGTGCCGCATCGAAAAGAGAGCGAAGGAGAATTGTGTCGGCGGAGAAAGAGAAGGATAATCGTGCCGCCAGAGAAAGAGGAAAGGAAAAATGCGCTTGAAAGTGAGAATGAGAATGGTGAATTGTGTCTCAGAGTGAGAGTGAGAGTGAGAGTGAGAGTGAGGGAAGGAAAAAAATAAGTTTTAACACATGTAAAAAGTGAGAGTAGGACTTTAATTTTTAATTTTTAAATTTTATATTTGTATACGTATACAATACTATGATTGAAAATAATGACTAAAGATGATATGCATGTAGCACAATTGCTTTTATATACTATAGGAAATATTTCAAGTGCATCGAGAGTATCGGTGTATCAATTATTTTAATCGTTGATCTAAATTATAAAAAATATATATAATATATATTAATTGAAATCAACGGTTAAAACAATTGGTGCATCGATACTCTCCGATACACTTGAAATATTTCCTATACTATAAATAGGGAAAAATACCGTAATAAGCCAATGCCAGTTTGAAGGTACGTAAATAAGCCAAAACGAAAATCGTTTCAGCAATAAGCCAATGGATATTTTAATGTAATTCGAACCAAGCTGGTTCGAACTACAATAGTTAATAAATCGAACCAACTCAGTTCGAAATAGGGTCAGAAAATCTTCAACATAATTCGAACCATTGTGGTTCGAACTCAATATGAACATAATTCGAACAAGGCTAGTTCGAATTATAGATAGGAAAGCGTAGCATGTAAATCGAACCAACCTGGTTCGAATTACCCTTCTCGTGGCTCCATTAGTAATTCGAACCTACCTGGTTCGAATTACTCAAGATTTGGCTATATAAGGAGTTCGAATCAGCCTCATTCGAATCATTCTTCCCTTCCCCTACCCCACCAAATCCCAGAGAAAACGACCCAGATTCTCTCCGACGAAGACCTGAACGAAATACTCTGCTAAATGGGGGATGATCCGGCACGGTTATATCGATTGGACGGAGTCGCTCATATAGCCGGGGTCATCAACGAGGAGGTTAGTACATAAATAACTTCGTACTAGCGGTATATGTGACTTAGTGGTTTTGTTTTGTGTTGTTAGTTGTTTGTGTTAGTGGTTTGTGTTAGTTGTTTTATGTTAGTGGTTTGTGTTAGTGGTTTGTGTTAGTGGTTTAGCTGTGTGGTCCATGTTAGTTGTTTCGCATGTGCTTCTCCTTCATGGAATTTTATGCGGTTTTATTTAGTATGATGTTTAGTTGGTGCTTTATTGTTTTGGTTATCTTTGTTGTTGGTTATGAAGCTGGTTCTAACAATGCGGTGCATGTCACGTGCAGCCCCAGCGATGCATCAGGAGCATGCGGCGGCAGCAGGGCATGCGACTCGATGACAGATACGTTCAGTACTTGCAGATGGCCGGACTATACCATCTTGCAAGGCTGAACAATAGATGGTTTCGGTTAGACGAGGCCCTTGTCAGTGCATTCGTCGAGCGATGGCGTCCGGAGACGCACACGTTTCATATGCCGTTCGGAGAGTACACGATCACACTGCAGGACGTGGCATACCAGTTGGGCTTGCCAGTGGACGAGCGTTACGTGAGTGGCTGCCTATCAGAGTTTCATTTATACATACAGGGTGCCCGTCCAGCCTGGGTGTGGTTCCAGGAGTTGCTTGGAGTGGTTCCACCTCCCAGCCAGGTTCAGAAGTACGCAGTGAACTGCAGCTGGTTTCAGGAGACTTTTGGTGAGTGCCCCAATGGAGCCGATGATGAGACTGTGCGGCGATATGCCCATGCGTACATCATGATGTTGTTGGGTACGCAGTTGTTTGGGGACAAGTCTGGCAACTGCATTCACATCAGATGGCTTCCCTACGTAGCTAGGCTGGAGGAGATGGGTACCTATAGCTGGGGTTCTGCAGCACTAGCATGGTTGTACCGGTGCATGTGCCGAGTGGCGAATAGACATGTGGTCAAGTTAGCGGGCCCACTTCAGCTACTTCAGTCTTGGATCTTCTGGCGATTTCCTCGGTTTAGGCCTTCTGGATATGAGACGTTCAGCTGGCCATTGGCGTCGAGGTACTCTACTCAGCCTTCTCTATTTCATTTTAATATAAATAAATCCATGTTCATTAATAATGTATTAGAAACCCTAAACACACATTTAAGTTGCCATAAGACACATGTATGATGCAGGTGGTCAGGATACAACCCTTCTGGTAGCGAGAAGGGTCCTAGAGTGGAGATGTGGAGGCTGAGGATAGACCGGTTACAAGATAGGGAGGTGAGTACGCTACTTAATAAGTTTCTTTATTTAACCACACTTTATGAGTTGCCCTGACAATGGAGAGTTCTCCGTGCAGTTTATCTGGATGCCGTACAGCACTCCCGACGTACTTCAGGTTGTGCATCCAGAGGTTTTGGAGCCTCGGCATATGGCGTTGTGGCGGTCTATGAGGTCGCTGATAAACCACTATTTTATGGTTTATCTTGTGCTCAATTGAGTGGTTTCTATCTACTCTTTACCCACTTATTCATACTATTTGCATGGTTTTACATTTGCCTTCCTAATTATGTGCTTTGATTGAAAACATGCTTCTTTGATCTTATATTTGCTTATTATTAATCCTCTCTTATTACCATTAGATGCCTTGATATGTGTGTTAAGTGTTTTCAGATATTATAAGGCAGGAATGGCTTGGAGGATGGGAAGAAAGTATGCAAAAGTGGAAGGAATGCAAGAAGTTGGGGAAATTCCTAAGCTGTCCAGCCTGACCTCTCTGCACTCAAACGGCTATAACTTTACCTAGAAAGGTCCAAACGATGCGGTTCTAGTTGCGTTGGAAAGCTAACGTCTGGGGTTTCGATTTGATATATAATATGATATAGTTCCCCTGACGCTAGGCGACACGACTGCGTGATCCATACGGCCGCGTCGCAGTGACGGAAATCCAGCGTGGCAAAATTCGAAACCAGCAAATTCTGGACTGTTTTTGACCCAGTTTGCGGCCCAGAAAACACAGATTAGAGGCTATAAAGTGGGGGAATACATCCATTCATAAGAAGGCTCTCACATTCACAATTTTAGGAGTAGATGTAGTTTTTAGAGAGAGAGGCTCTCTCCTCTCTCTTAGGATTAGGATTTAGGATTTCTCTTAGTTTTAGGAGTGACTCTCAATCCCAGGTTCAACGTTCTTTTACTTTATATTCCTCTTTTTACTTTCAGATGCTTCAATGCTTGTATTAGATATGTTGCCTATTTGGCTTATGCTACATTCATGTTATGATTTTCTTAATTAATATTATTTGAGGTAATTCAGATTTAAGATTGCTTTGCTCTATTTAAGATTGCTTTCAATTTAATTTAGATATTTTTCTCCCTTTTGGCCTTGGTTAAATAATTGGTGACTCTTGAGTTATCAAACTCATTGTTGATTGAGAATTGGAATTCTTCAAGAATTAATTCATCCACTTAACTTACCTTCATAGTTAGAGGTTAATAAAGTGAGAGAAAAATCCAATTCTCATTACAATTGATAAGGATAACTGGGATATGACCTCCAGTCTTCATACCTTGCCAAGAGTTTATTTTACAGTTATTTATTAATTTTTATTGCTTGAAAATATACCTGTGCACATTGCCCAAACTCCAAATTTCTCAAAACCCCAAATTTACAATCTCCATAACCAATAATAAGAACATACCTCCTTGCAATTCCTTGAGAAGACGACCCGAAGTTTAATACTCGGTTATCAATTTTAAAAGGGGTTTGTTACTTGTGACAACCAAAATGTTTGTACGAAGGGATTTCTGTCGGTTTAGAGACTATATCTACAATGCGACTGTTTTTATGAAATTCTTTACTGGCAAAAATCCTAACGTCAAAATGGCGCCGTTGCCGGGGAATTGCAAACATGTGCCTTATTATTGGTTATTGTAAATATTTTATTTTTTGTTTTTATGATTTTATTTTTGTTTTTATTTTTGCTTTTCCATAAATCAAGAGGTTATTTCTTTTAATTTAGTTATTAAAAAAAAAATTTTTCAAAAATTTGTTCTTATTGTTCATCTTGATCTTCAAGTTGTTCTTCACGTTCATCTCGACCTTCAAGCTGTTCTTAGTTGTTTTCTTCGTTTTGATCTAAAAATTTGAAATTTGGTGTCATTTTATTGTTTTTCTCTTTCTTCATTAAATTCAAAAATATTTTTAATTAATTTTTTTCGAAAAAAATTTCATAATTTTATTTTTAAAATTTTTATCTTATCTTATCTTATTTCAAAAATCAAATTTCAAAATTCAAATTTCAAAATTTTTAAAATTTAAATTTAAAAATTTTCAAATTTCAAATTTCAAATTTCAAAATTTCAAATTTCAAAATTTCAAATTTTAATTTTCAAATTCAAAATTTAAATAACCTTTTAATTTAAATTTATTTTTATTTTTAATTTCTATTTGCTACTATGAACTCTCACCCCTTTGCTATGAGTCTGGTTACAATAATGTTGCAGGAAGAAGAAATTACAATGAGAACAGGCATCAAGATTGGAACAATCAAAGATGGGAGGAGCCACAAGGATTTGATCAACCCTCATGGCAACAACCACCTCCAGTGAACTATCAACAACCACCACCATATGCCTCTGAACCCTTTTCCCAACATGACTTTGGACCACCATACTCACAAGCCCCTTTCCACCATTCACCTCCATATGACCCTAACCTTCATCCACCATACCAACCACCTTATGAACCAAATGAACCCTCCTATCTACCCCAAACCTCCATGGAGAAAGCACTTGTCGATCTAAACTCTACTATACAAGCTCTCTTCACCCAAATCAGACCACCAATTACCTTCAACAATCAACCATCAAGCTCTAGTGCACTTCCTTGTCAACCACAGAATAATCTCTCCATCCCATCACCACCATCCATGGAAGAGCACCCACATCCATCAATCCAAGAGCAAGATGATCCCAATTATGCTATTGATATGGAACAGGAAAGAAGGAATCATCTTCGCGAATCCATACTTCATAAAGAGCTAGAGGAGGCTCTACGGATAAGGGTAGGAGAGACCCTTGAAGATGAAAGAATAGTTGAAAGGAGTTGTCATAGAAAGAAAAACATCGAGGATGAGTACGATTTTATACTTAAACAACTGGACAAAGCAGCAATTATTAAAAAGGAAGAAGTGGTTGCGGACTTAAGAGATGTTGTACCTCCATTGGAAAGTCCAGTCACAGAGCCTCCTTCCACGGTGTTTGATGTTGATGTTGAGAAGAGCGTACAACCTCCAAGGCAAATCATGGTTGAAGATTTTGTAGAGGTTGATCAAGAGGTAGAAGATGTCAAAGAAGAGCACAAGGGAGTGGAGCTTGAAATTACCTTGCCAAAGTTGTTCGAAACCCCTCCCCCTAAGTTGCCATCATCCTTCACAACATTCAAGTGGGTAAAATTCATATCCCGTAGCTTTCTAATTCCACTTGAATATGGGCTACTGGAGACGGATGGTCAACTTAGAGCTCTTTGTGGCATTGAGAGTAAAAGGAAGAAGGCCAGTGGTAAGAATTGTCCTGCAAGGTTCATCATGGTTGGTAGCTTTAAGTTTAAGAGTAAAGGTTGGTATAGAGCTCAACTGAATGGGTCTAGGAAGTTGTTTGGCCGCTTACGTGAAAATTCAGGCTGCTTGCCACCCGGAGGGAACAATATTGCTCAACCAAAAGACGGGTGCAAAAGCAAGATCTGGGACCCCGGAATCCATTTTATCAATCACCACTCTTGGGGCCTAGTCACTTGTTTTAACTTACTTGAAGGCTTTCTGCGCCTAGTTTGGGACCCCGGAGGTTACTGGAATCACAAACATTGGTGGAGATTCCTGGATGAGTTCAAACACAAGCCACCATAACAGGGAGCTCACCAAATGTCCAACTTAAGGACTTTAACTAAAAGTGCTAGGTGGGAGACAACCCACCATGGTATGATCGTTCTTTTTCAATTTTATTTCGTGTTGTTTATTTCTATTTTATTTTATTATATTGAACCTAGAGTTTTGCATCACATTCATATTAACACTGCATTTTGCATCTTTTCAGATTAAAAAAAAAAAGCGAGCACGCGACGCGACCGCATCAGCGACGCGTCCGCGTCGCAAGGAAATGGAAGACAATATTAATATAAACAGAGAGTTTCGCATGAGCAGCGCTGGAGGCGTGCCAATGGCACAAATCACTCCACGCAAACGCGTCGCTGACGCGACCGCGTCATATGGGAATAATGGTCTCCCACGCGACCGCGTCACCCACGCGGCCGCGTGACCTGAAATCGGCGTAAAAAGGGTGTATGGCCAAAAGTTGAGCTGGAGTTGGGCTGGACCCGTGCTAGTAGCACAAGCCCTGCCACGCGAACGCGTCACTCACGCATCCGCATCATATTGGAAATAAGGCCACCCGCGCGACCGCGTCGACCACGCAACCGCGTCACCCTGGATTTTGGCAATACTGAGTTTTGAACAGAGAGTTGTGCGACCGTGAGGCTGCACTCGCGCCACTAGCACAAATCACGTCACGCGATCGCGTGCCCCACGCGATCGCGTGCCCCACGCGACCGCGTCACCCACGCGACCGCGTTGCCAGCGTTGCGCAACCTATCCAGCTTAGTGCCAATTTTCTTCTCTTTTCTCTTCTAATCCTAATTTCTTCCTTCTCTCTCCTTTCTCACTTTCTTTTTTCTACTTCTCATTCTTTTTCACTTTCATTTTATTTTATTTAATTTATTTGCATACTTTCATTCATTGCATGTTTTTATTTTTCTAAAGTTATTATTGGTGTTCAAATATTCTTATTCAACTGTTACATCTTTTCTGGTATTTTCTTGATGCTTAGTAACTTGTTATTCTGGATAGGTTATATTATTTATATCAATGCCAATCTTTTATACCTGTATTACTTTTTGCATTGACATGAATTTACATTACCTCTCCTTACCCACACTCTCTTCCCTATTGTTGCAAATGTTTGCACCACTGGTATGCCATGCCTTCTATTGTTTTCTCACTTGCATGTTGTAGCCACCATGTAATTGGGACCCTTATTATCTGGCATTAACCAACCCATGTTTTATTTGTTTTTTATCTTTGCTTTGGGTTACTTTCCTTCCCTTTTTCTTTCAGGATGGCCACCAGGAAGAGAACCGGAAGACGTTTACATGGGAAGACAAACAAGTCCATCAGCTCAATCCTTAAAGAAAAGCATCAGTTAGGGAACATCCCGTCCACCTGCACATCTCAGCATGCACCGAGGACGGTGCAATCTTTAAGTGTGGGGAGGTCGATACCGATCTCCATGGGTTAGTACCTTCTTATCTAAACACCAATGTTTAAATTTTCTTTGTAGATTAGTTGTTGCATTTGCATATTTGTTTGATTTTTGCATATTTTACCACTTGGTTAAAATAATATTTTCTTTTTCAAGAAACCTTTTAAAGTATTTCACTAATTTGAATAAAATTTTTTGTTACACTTATTTGAAGAAATATTATATTGGAACATGGTTTAGAGCTCGAACACACAAAATCTGTGAGATTTTTGAGCCTATTTAATTGGTTGTATTTTATCAACCAATATTTTATTTTTGGTGTGTATTTTTTTCTCTAAAATTGTGATCTTTGTCTTGCTTGATTCTATATTTCCATAGTTTGATGTATGCATACACTTACATGATTGAGGCCTTTGTTTCACTGAACTCACATACCCATATGGCCTTACCTTTCATTATCCTTTGCAAACCAATTTGAGCCTATTATATCCCTTTGTCTTTACTTTAGCACATCATTAACTCTAAGCGGAAAACAATAATGTCCTTAATTTGAATCCTTGGTTAGCTTAGACTAGTGAGAGTGCTCATGAATTAAGTGTGGGGAAAAGTGGGTTTGGAAATATTTGGTTTGAGAATTGAGTATGTTAGAATTTTTTGAAAATGTGAAAGAATGTTAAGAATATGTTCATGTATTCAATACTTTAATCATATGCATTGAGAAAAACAAAAGAAAAATATATATATATATAAATAAAAAATAAAAAAAATAAAGGAGAAAAAGAAAAGAAAAAGAGCAAATAAAAGGGGACAAAAATGCCCCAAGATAAGTAGTGAAAGCAATGCATATGAGTTATACTTGAAATTAGAATGCATGAATATGTGGAAAACATGGTTAATGGATAGTTAGATGTGGTATTATGATTGCATGGATTGTCTAAAGTTAGGTGGAAAGTTTAAGATTAATTAAGGATTCAGATTTTAGTCCACTTGACTAAATACAATCCTACCTTGACCCTAACCCCATTACAACTCTTAAAAGACCTCTTGATATGTGTATTTGTGCATCAAATTTATGTTGATTGTTAGATGAAGAGCAAGCCTTAGAAAGCAAGGATAGTAGAGAATTGAGAGAATCGAACCTTAAACACATGAGTGTTTAGAGTGTATACACTTCCAGTGAGGGTTCGATGCTCAATTCCTTGTTCCCCGCTTTCATGAGCTATTTTCTTCTTGCAAGTCTATTTGTACTTCATTTTTATGATTTGAATTAGTGAAATCCAGTTCATATTTATTCTTGGAGAACTTATTTACTCTTAACCAAGTAAGTAAAAGCATTTAGCATGTAGTTGCATTCATAGGTTGCATTTCATGTATTCTACCATTCCTCTTCATCTTTATAGTTTCTCCTGAGCTTAGCATGAGGACATGCTTTTGTTTAAGTGTGGGGAGGTTGATAAACCACTATTTTATGGTTTATCTTGTGCTCAATTGAGTGGTTTCTATCTACTCTTTACCCACTTATTCATACTATTTGCATGGTTTTACATTTGCCTTCCTAATTATGTGCTTTGATTGAAAACATGCTTCTTTGATCTTATATTTGCTTATTATTAATCCTCTCTTATTACCATTAGATGCCTTGATATGTGTGTTAAGTGCTTTCAGATATTATAATGCAGGAATGGCTTGGAGGATGGGAAGAAAGCATGCAAAAGTGGAAGGAATGCAAGAAGTTAGGGAAATTGCTAAGCTGTCCAGCCTGACCTCTCTGCACTCAAACGGCTATAACTTTAGCTATAGAGGTCCAAACGACGCGGTTTCAGTTGCGTTGAAAAGCTAACATCTGAGGCTTCGATTTGATATATAATATGATATAGTTCTTCTGACGCTAAGCGACGCGACCGCGTGATCTATGCGGCCGCGTCGCAGTGACGGAAATCCAGCGTGGCAAAATTCGAAACCAGCAAATTCTGGACTGTTTTTGACCCAGTTTGCGACCCCAAAAAACACAGATTAGAGGCTATAAAGTGGGGGAATACATCCATTCATAAGGAGGCTCTCACATTCACAATTTTAGGAGTAGATGTAGTTTCTAGAGAGAGAGGCTCTCTCTTCTCTCTTAGGATTAGAATTTAGGATTTCTCTTAGTTTTAGGAGTGACTCTCAATCACAGGTTCAACGTTCTTTTACTTTATATTCCTCTTTTTACTTTCAGATGCTTCAATGCTTATATTAGATATGTTGCCTATTTGGCTTATGCTACATTCATGTTATGATTTTCTTAATTAATATTATTTGAGGTAATTCAGATTTAAGATTGCTTTGCTCTGTTTAAGATTGCTTTCAATTTAATTTAGATATTTTTCTCCCTTTTGGCCTTGGTTAAATAATTGGTGACTCTTGAGTTATCAAACTCATTGTTGATTGAGAATTGGAATTCTTCAAGAATTAATTCATCCACTTAACTTACCTTCATAGTTAGAGGTTAATAAAGTGGGAGAAAAATCCAATTCTTATTATAATTGATAAGGATAACTGGGATAGGACCTCGAGTCTTCATACCTTGCCAAGAGTTTATTTTACAGTTATTTATTAATTTTTATTGTTTGAAAATATACCTGTGCACATTGCCCAAACTCCAAATTTCTCAAAACCCCGAATTTACAATCTCCATAACCAATAATAAGAACATACCTCCCTGCAATTCCTTGAGAAGACGACCCGAGGTTTAATACTCGGTTATCAATTTTAAAAGGGGTTTGTTACTTGTGACAACCAAAACGTTTGTACGAATGGATTTCTGTTGGTTTAGAGACTATATCTACAACGTGATTGTTTTTATGAAATTTTTTACTGGCAAAAATCTTAACGTCAGTCGCTGATCTACTTTACCGTCATAGAGTGGCATCAGATAGATAGGGTTCTTCCGTAGTTTGGAGGGGTGCAGCCCCCTCCGAATCCCGCACTGAACATCGACTTTCTGATGTCGAAGGACGGCAGAGGCAGTGATCGATGGTTTTCGTATGATCTTCAAAAGTGGCATCTGTATTGGGAGTCCCGTGCAGACACGGTGCTGAGGTTTGATGTTGTTGCCGACCCTGGACCATCGCATTTGTTTCTCGAGTGGTGGAGTCAGCATGGAAATAGGTTCTTGTCTCCGGATATGCAGTTGGGGGATCCAAGAGCCGTTCCTATTCCAGTTGAGGCCTCACAGCGGGGTGCCGGGCGAGTTCCTGACATGGATCGTCTTGAGGACGTGCCTGACAGGCGCAGGGTTGAGAGGAGAGCTCGTGTGGGCACACGACGGAGCCAGCGTGAGTGGAGGTGGCTTGATGCGGTTATAGACGATGATGACGATGCTGGTCTGGCTAGAGGCGGACGACGAGGCCAGGGAGGGAGACGGAGAGGGCGTGGTGCCGACGACGATGACGACGATCAGCATGGTCCGGTGGGCGGTGATGGTGCAGGGGCTGTTGCAGTTGGTGGTGTTAGTACCCACGATGGCAGACATGGAGGTGAGTAGTATGGGTCAGGTATGGGTGATGGGGCTGAGCCTGGTGACACTGGACTTGGGCCTGTGCCTCTTGGGGATTACTTCGTTGGTGTACCTGCCCATCACCAGCCTCAGCAGGAGGGTACCCCTTGGGTTATTTCGGGATCACAGTGGTCAGATTTCCTTGGCTCAGATATGCTTGATGCGGACTTCAGGGGTCCACAGTTTCCAACAGATATTACCACCATCATGCAGGAGGACGTGCCGGCCCGGAGGCGTGGTGAGACCTCCGGCACTCAGGCACCCTTAGATGTTGATCTAAACGAGCCTCCTACGGCATCTGTTGGTGATCATTTTAGTTTGGGAGACACCCCACCATCCGCCTACGCTGCGGCATCAGAGTCTGTTGCTGGGTCGTCTGCGGCACCCGTCCATTTTACACCACCTGCACAGCCTGCCCCGGACGAGGACGCCGATGAGATCGAGGATGAGGAGCCATTTATCCGCAGAGGTCAGAGGGCACGGGTACCCCGTCGTTGCTTTACGGGCTCGCATCTGTTTAGATGATTCACTTTTCATGTATTTTCTTCCTTATAGTTCATTCATGTGTAGTTTTATTGTTATTTTAGAGCTGTGTTCCTTTGTTGTTATTTTAGAGATGTTTTCCTTTGTTGTTCGTTCATCGATTTGTACTTTGAAAAAGGATGTTTACCTTTTTTACTCAGTGACATTTTTTTTATCATCGCATCATTAAACAGTCTATTATGTACATTTATTTATTAAATTTTGCATTTAGGGGACTTGTAACAAGACTCAAAGTGAAACATAACATATTCATTATTTAACGCAGCATACACAATACATGAAAGTAAAAAAAATCAACATTAAAACTTAACTAAAATAAGTACTAACGCTAAGAACATGGCTACTAAGGGCCCCCAGTGTGAGACGTTCCACCCAGCTGTGGGCAACTCCGACGTGTGTGTCCGGGTTGGCGACATAGGCCACATCTCTTTGGATGGTTTGGATCTGCCTCGTCCATATTTGTTCGTATCCTGGTGGACCTCAGACGACCCTCTCTCGCACGCCTCTTGTCAGGGTCCGGTATCACAGTGGGCCCGTCGTGTGGTGGCCAGAAACCCTCTGGAATGGGAGGGGTGAATCCCATCCGATACACACTGAATACCGAACTAATCCAGTACACGCTGTGAACATAAGTGGTCCAGTTTACCCGTGAGTAGGCAAAACATGCAAGTGCGTGCTGACACGGGAAATGAAGCGCCTGGAAGTACCCGCAGTCACATGTCCGAGAGACAAGCGATACTCTGTAGCTACCCAATGAGAAGGAACCAGTCGGAGTGGTTTCTGCTACGGTGAACTCGGAATTATCCCTGTCATACAAAGTCACCGTGAAGCACCTCGCCGTCTTCAAGTTTGCCTCAATACACTTCACCAAGTGTTAACTGAATTGTTGTCCGGTTCTCATCTGGGCCTCAGCCTCTTTCCCTTTGCGAACAAATAGTTCGGCAAGCCTTCCATATGTTGCCTTAACCAGTGAGGATACAGGTAGGTTTCTGACACCCTTGAGAATTGAGTTCACACACTTCGAGATATTTGTCGTCATGTGACCGAATCTCCGCCCCTCATCACGATGCTGAGTCCACAAGGAATAATCAATCCGGTTCGCCCACTCACACATCACCGGGTCTTCAGACCGCAGGATATCAACCCAGTAATCAAACTCAACCTCGGTCTTGGCATACGCCGCATTCACAAGAAGCCTCTGTGCATCTTTGCCCTTGAAGGTAAGGGCAAAATTAGCAGCTACGTGTCGAATGCAGAATGCGCGGTATGCAGATGGAGGTAACCAACCTCCGTCAGGAGCCTCTAGCGCAGCCTTGATGCCATTATGACTGTCCGATATAACCAGCAGACCCGGCTGCGGTGTCACTTGCTGACGAAGGTGGGAGAGAAAAAATGTCCAAGACTCAGCATTCTCACCCTCTACTAGTGCGAATGCAACAGGTAGAATGTTGGAGTTCCCGTCCTGTGCAATTGCGATGAGCAATGTTCCCCCGTACTTGCCATACAGATGGGTGCCGTCGATGTTGATTAGCGGCTTGCAATGGCGGAATGCCTCCATGCAAGGTGGAAACGTCCAGAAAAGTTTGTGAAAATAAGATTGAGATTCGTCTAGCTGTCCTCCAACTCGAACGGGGTTAGTCCTTAGGACTGCAACAATACCAGGCATCGTCAACTGGACTCCCAACACCCACCTGGGCAGATCGTTGTATGACTCATCACAGTCACCGTAGATGAGGCCATTAGCCTTCTGCTTCGCCATCCAGACCCTCCTGTAAGTCGGCCTAAACCCAAAGTGTGCTGCCGTGGCATTCAGGAGCACTTTGATGCTGACGGATGTATCAGCCCTAACCATTGGCATAATGAACGCCGATATCACATGATAATCCAAACTCCTGTGGTCACTCGAGATGGAGGTGGCAAGACAAGTGTGAGGTCCATTGTATCGTTTGACCTCCCAAATGCCCTTGCGCTGCCGGAGACTCAGTCGAATCAACCATGTGCACCCATTCCCAAACTCAGAACACTTGCCCACATACCGACGATAATCAGACTCCACAACCTTGTACTATACCCCTCGCCGGATGCTGTAAGTCTTGACACTTAACAGGGCCTCATCTTTATCCTGAAATTGCTGACCAACCTGGAACTCCGTCAGACCAGCAGTCCCTTCCGCATCTCTAGCTCCGAATCCAACTGAGTGCCTAGAAACCCCCTCCTGCCTCATGGCATCCAAGTCCAAAGCGGAAAAATGTGGTGGATACTGCTGTGTGCCAGAGCTAGAACCACCTACCGCCAATGCAGGCTCACTCGCTCCAATATCATCGCCGTTGTCATCGTCAATCATATCTGGCTCGACGTCATTCTCCTCTGCATCACCCAACAATCCGTCTCCAACGCCAACCGGTGCAACACCCAGTAAAGCGTTCGGCAAATTTTCCCTTGCCCCTACCTCGTCGCCTACGCTGCCATTGAGGTCAACAGCAAAAGACGGGGAGGCGGCAGGTTGGACCACTGGCTGGTACACAGGGACGGAGGAAGAAGCAACAGCAGGCCGGGAACTAGAACCTGCTGGGGTGGCTAAAGTGGTCGCATTCCGGTTCGAACCCCCTGAGCTAGATACCACATCAACCAGCCGTGCCAACAACTCTGGTGTCCTCACCTCCAGAAACTGCCGCCGACAAAGAAACATTACTTGCAAGTCTACATCACTACTAATCGTGAAGCAATCATACTTCACGGTATCCTGTAGCACCGTGACTGGAATGCGATAGAAAAACTTCTTAACCCGCTTCGCACCTTCCAGACCGAGCTTTATCAGTACAGCTCTAACAAGGTCATCATAGCTCGTCGTAGGAGTAACGACAATACAGAGAGGATCCTTATCTGTGAACTTCACTCCGGAATGAGTTTTCCTCTTAACGGATCCTCTGTGGTGAACCAAAACAACAAAACTCTCCTCACTAGCCATCTTACTCCCTCTAATGAGACCAACTCACGTTTACACCCATATATATAGAGCTCAGTCTCCAACTAATTCGAACCGGCCTCCATCGAATTATGGTTTGTTTAATTCGAACCAGCCTGGTTCGAATTACTTTGACCATCTTCTCTCTCTATAATTCGAACCAGCATGGTTCGAATTACATGCATTTATAAATCGAACCAACCTGGTTTGATTTATTAACAAAAGTCAATTGCTAATTCGAACTGCTCCAGTTCGAATTATTAATAAATGCAATTCGAACCACCTTAGTTTGAATTATATAAAAATATGCTCTGGCGGATTACTGAAACATTTTTTAATTTGGCTTATATATATAAATTCGAGATAGCATTGGCTTATTATGGTTTTTTGCCCCTATAAATATAGAGTTAGAATTAAATTTCTCAAGGTTATATAAGTTGATGAAGAAAATTTGTACATATTAATAACATGTATACATGTGACAAAGATGAGGGGCCGGGGCCCCCGGGGGAACCTTTAATTTGGCTTTGCTATGAAATGTAGGAAAAGTATATAGTTGAATTTGTTGATATTCTACAAAATACTATTGAAAATACAAATGGAGGTCATAACTTCATAAGCTCATAACAATCCTATTAACTATCGATGAACATGATAAATTGAGTAATTGACCATGACCCACAAGAGACTATAAATTTGAGAAGGTAAAAAATTAAAATAAATGGAGTCAGTGATCAGAACTTGGAAGAGAGAAGCGGGGGTGATGACTCGTGAGCGAATCAGTCACAGTCAGCCTCCTCCCTGAGGCATAGAAAAAATTTGGGAAAAATAATCATTTTGGTACGAACAGAGCAGAGGGTTTGTTAAGAAACCAAGGCACTAAATACACATTATTATATTAGATTAAATCATTAAATTATAATATGTGTTTTTTCTAATGTCCTACTAATAATATTGTAATGTGATGGGTTCACTGTTTTCAACCTTTCTCAACCGCCACCACCAATCCTATGAGAAATGTAATGCTTCGCATGTGTCATGCATTCCAAGAAAAACGCACCTTCACTGTGAAAACTATGGCAACAGTGCTTGAAATTTATAGTCTTTTTCTTTTTTTATTTTTTAAACAGGGAGAATGGGTATGGGGGCATTACATTGATTTACTAGGTTTGTATAATAATAGTAAAATACAATAGTTATTTTTTTTTTGTCTAATTTTCTTTTGAAGAAGCATATTGTTATGTTAACTCAGTAAAAATGGCATGAGTTAAGTACCGCTGCTAGTAACTCTGTCACGGTCAAATTAACTGCCCATATTTTTGCTTCCCATTTTTACTGTGGGGCCGTGAATTTCATGATATACGGCCACTTATTGCTTTTATCACCTGTGTTAAACTCACACTTATTTTACCGTACCATTCAAACATAGTTAAATAAAAATAGTAATTATAATATATGCACCACATATTTAGAATAATATTCAAATTAAGATAAAATATTATTTTAATTTTTAAAAAATTTTAAACAAATTTAATATTGTCACGTCATTAAATTTGACACAAATAATCATGAACAATCTAAAATCAAATAAAAAGTTTTATATTAGTGATTGCTAATGGGTCCATTTAAATTACAAACTAAAATTGAGTGTAAATTGTACTTATAAAATTTAATGATAACATAATATTAAATCAATTTAAAATTTTTTAAAATTAAAATAAAATATTTAAAATTTGAAATTGAAATATAATATGTTAGTAACCAAATTAAAAATTAACATATTAACGTTAGAGATTAAAATAATATTTTTTTAATACTAATAAAACATTTTAGCTACAAAATAAAAAAAAAAGAGTTACTGTTGAAATTACTGTGACTTTTTTGGCTGTTATTCTTCACGGATTTGCTGCTTTTGTTCATTTCGAGATGCCACGGACCTTCCTTATTATGCCTCGTTTGCTGGCGTCACCAGGTACCACCAACCTCTTCTCTCATTCCCATTTCCCAGCCTTTGATAATGAAGCAGAATGCTCAAAGCTGTTACTCCTTATAAAAAACTGCAAATAATAATAATAATAATAATAATAATGATAATAATAATATAATTTGATCTCATGAAAAGATGCGAAAACATTTAAAGAAAAGTTTCATCCTCCTTTGTCTCCTTTCAAGGGACCGAAGCATTGTAAGTTGTAACTCCTCTATAATGACATGCCACAAACCCATTAGGCCATTAGAGCATCAAAAATTTAAAAAGTAACCTCAGGTAAAAATAAAGCTTGATTCTGATTTCCGAAAGCACTCCCAGTTTCAGAGATTACGATGATCACTAATATATATATTTCATAAATCGTTGTAAAACTATGCATTGAGATTAATGCATAGAATAATCTCAGTTGGTTTGCAGATTTACTTTTTATAATTTTGCCAATAAATATTTACTCTTCTTTTCTTTTTCAGCTCTTTTATTACAGAGAATTGCTTCTTACAAGAGTCTCTTTTGCAAAGTAAACAGAAGGGGAAAACAGAGAAAATTTGTTGAAAAAAAAAATTGTTGCTCTTATCCAAGTTTTTTTTTGTACTTTTCTTTTTTCCTTTTAATTAACCATTAAAAAAAAGGGAGAAAAAGGTGCAAAATTTTCTCCTATGGTTTATCCCTGAGAAGAGAGGCTAATCCGGTGACCACCTTGGTTCCTCTCTCAACACTCTTCACTTTCACCGCCGGCGGCTGCCACGTGGGCGTCTCCATTGTCGGTAGGCTCTTCTCACAGGAAACAGCCTTCGCCTCCGGCGACGATGTCTTCTCGCCGAAGATCAGTTCAAACTCGCCACACTCACTCTCAGTCGCAGCGCCGTCGCTTAGATTCCTCGTGGCGTCTTCGATGGCGGAGGACGGAGGCGGCGTCGGCGGCAGAGGACGACTCGCCCTAGTGCAGGAACTGGAGAGCCACTTGGCGAGCATGTAGTCCGCCTTCCTCCACGGCGGAACGTGCATACCTTTCTTCTTCAAGCTCTGCTTCGCCGCCTCCGACACGGCGGCGACGATCTGACAGAGACGATCGGATTTTCCGACGAAGATGTACGGCAAAGACTGAAGTATCGCCTTATAAGTCCCCGTCGATCGAGCAATCTCGAACTCAGATCGGAAATCGATGTCAATTATCAACCTCTCACCTTCCACAATCGCATCGATGTATTCATATTCACCTGAATCAGAAAAGCCAGAACATTACATTCAGTTCTATTTCTCCACAATCAGTGTCCGTTTTCAATTGAAAATTTCAGAGGAAAATTAGGGGGAAGAAATGATACCAGCGGGATATGATACGGTTTTTTCCCATTTAGATTTGCACACGGAAGAATCGTAGCCAAGAGAGGCAAGGCTTTCCGTAACGATCTTTCTCAAATCGTCTTTTCGTTTGAAGACCTTGGTATTCTTCTCAACGATCTTCGATGTGTCAGCTAAAAGGTTTCGCTCCACAACACTAGCGCAAGGAATCAAACTCTGTAATAAGCGCAAAAGGAAAATAATAATCGATTAATGGAGCGTTTGGACACTGAGAAAACGCGACAAAATTAAAGTTCTGAACTCGCTGGATATATACTACCCTAAGCTTCAGTCGTTGGGAGTTTACCTTGAGAGCGTCGCTGGCGTCCCCGAATGAACCGGAGTTGATTGATTCACCGAACACGTCCAGTTCCTCGTCGGAGCTATCGCTGTTGTTGTTGCCGTTGAAGCAGTTGCAGCGGTTGCGGCCGCATTTCGCTGCTGCCGGCTTCTCGCTGCTGTCTTCGATGAAGCTCTGAACCATTTTCGCCAAGCAAACGGAGCTAGGCTCGAACTCCGTCACCGTTCCTTCCCCGGCCGACTCTCTGATGGAAGGAGGAGCTTCGCCGGCCGCGGCGATGACTTGTTTCTCCGACGAGGAGGAGTTTCTCAACACGCTCGATAACTGCCGGTCGAACACGAACAGCCTCTTAAGCCGCAACTTCAAAACCGGCTTGACGGCGTCGTTTCGAACCACCACCGCTTCCTTCAGCTTCTGAGAATCGATGTCAATAGGTTGGATCTTCATCGGAGGCATGGCTAAGAAAACAATAGAAAAGACAAAATGGTAGAAAAGAAATCCCTGAAAAATTCTCACTCTCTATATACAACTACTCTATCGTGTTTGTTCCATTTTCAGAGAAGAAGTATGGAATAACTTCTAGACTAAGCGAGTAGAGAAGACGAAGGAGGTGAAGAAGTGTTTTTCGAGGTCAAGGTTTTCGTGGAAAACATGGCGGCGATGATCGGAGAAACGTGCATTGTTCAACTGGAAGGAAGAAGAAATCGCCGGAATGTTCATCTCTCCGGCGAGTTCACCGTCAGAAGCGGGTGAAAATGTTTTTATTTGTTTTTTTTTTTAATCTTTTTTGGTTTTTGGACGCTTTGGATTAGGTGAGTGGGTTTGAGGTCAGGGTATTTATAGCGAAGATGGAAGAGTTGCTGACTAGGACTGTGAGTGCCAGGTGGTGTCCAACGTGGCGGAGATGATCTGGGCAGTGAGGAGCGTTTATGTTGGTGACGCGTGGTGGAGATGTTTATCGTGCGTTATACGCATTGGTTTTTTGGGGAGTGGAAAAATTACGTTGGTGACCTCAGAAATGGCATGGAATTTCGGGTAGATGCCCTCGTGTTCCGGTAATGTCGAAAACCACCCACGCTTGTACACAGTGATCGTGGAGATTGTGCATTACGTGATTTTGTTGTTTTTAGTAATGGTAGTGAGCATTTTTATTTTATGTTTCCTGGGCGTTTAATTTTAACGCCAAAAAAAAAAAAAAAAGAAGAAAAAGCCAATATTCAATTGTTATTTTGGAATTTTAAAATAAGAATGGAGAAAAGAAGATCAAAAGCTGGGAAGAAAAATTGAAACGCGTGATGTGAGATGAGATTTTGGTGGGATGTATGGCAAGGCCATGCTGTTTAGGTCTAGGATGTACTATCCTACTATCTTATGGTTATGGACAGGACACATGGCGGTTGATTGTGTGCCTAAAGAATAAAGGCATTGAAATAAAATTATTAGCAAAAACTAGTAAATTGTAGTCGAAAGTCTATATTATCAATATAAACGATAAATAATATTATGTAAACAACAAATAAATTTTTGAATAATTCAAAATATGAAAATTATAAAAAATTATAATATTATTTTTATAAGACAAATCATTTTTGTATTTAACGGATAACTTATTTAATTGAATTGAATTTTTTCTATAACTATTTGGATAACTATATACAAAAATAAAATAAAATTAGATTTTTAGATTTTTTAATTTTTTAAACATTTTGATTATTCACAAAAATAAACATTATGTTATAGCCTGGTCCAGGCCACTCGCGGGTCAACCCGACCCACTGACGACCCGATCCGAGCGGTCGGGCACGTCCAATCCATTACGCGGCCCGGACAGGCGTCCTTGATAGCTCTCCACAGCAGCTGTAAGGAAGCTTCGAGGAAAGTGGGCCTATCCTTGCAGGGCCCAGCTCTGACACGGTATAAATGGGGAAGGACCTGCCCTTCCCCCAAGGTACGTCACCTTTTCCACCTATCATTCTCCCCGCCTGCACACTAGCTGACTAGAGCGTCGGAGTGTCTTTGCAGGTGGCACCCCCTCTTTCCTTTCACAACGAGAGCTCGGCTACACGGCGAATCCGAACCCAGTACGACCGCGATTGAGGCGTTCTCACCCTCTTCAATAACCACCCGACCTGTCCGGCAACCGACCACCGAACATTGGCGCCGTCTGTGGGGACTGCCTTAATGGACGTTGTGCCGGGTCCCGGAGACCAAGGCCGAGGAGCCGGAGCGGAAGGGGCGGCCTCTGTCGCCTCACTGAGGGGACGGCGAAGGTCCCCCCGACAACACACTGAACAGCACACGAGGACGCGACCCTTCGGGGGAACGGGCGGCGACAGCGCCATAATAATGCAGGAGCTACGTCACAGGGTCCAGAACCTGGAGCGACAACTAGCCGACCAGGAGCGTGACGGACGAACCACCGACCCCAGCTACACCCCATCCCCTGAAAGCCAAGAGAGAGACTCCCACTGAAGCCGTCTGCGACGCGCCTCCGCATCCCGAACGGAAGCGGAGAGCACCCGTGAAGAGTCCCCGGTCCCGAGAAGACGAAATGACACGATCATCTACTCCCGAGGCAGGGAAACACGCTGCACGGCACGAGATCGCGAAGACGGGGAAGGGAGGTCCGAGAGGACACGACAACCCGTGATAATGGGCGCCACCCCATTCCACCGATCCGTCCGGTTGCCGAAGCACTTCGACAAACCAACGGACATGAGGTACGATGGAACTCAAGACCCTCTAGAACACCTCATGGCCTTCGAAGCAAGGATGAATCTAGAGCGAGTAGGGGACGAGGTCAGGTGCCGAGCCTTCCTGGTAACCCTAGCGGGACCCGCAATCAGATGGTTTAACGGCCTCCCGAAAGGATCCATCTACGGGTTTTCGGACATCAGCCGTGCATTCCTGGCTCAGTTTACAACACGAATAGCAAAGGCAAAGCACCCGATCAACCTTCTGGGGATAACCCAGAGACAGGGAGAGCCGACCAGAAAGTACCTGGATCGGTTCAACGACGAATGCTTGGAAATCGACGGCCTAACCGATTCGGTGGCCAGCCTTTGCCTGACGAACGGCCTCCTTAACGAGAACTTTCAAAAACACCTTACCACAAAACCAGTTTGGACGATGCACGAGATCCAGACGGTAGCTGGTGCGCGAAATTGTGAACAATACTTTTTCACAACTCTCATAATCCCCAGTAATGGCTCCAAAAACGTGGTAGCTCAATACCATGGCATTACACAACTTCGCACAACTAACCAGCAAGTGCACTGGGTCGTCCAAGTAATAAACCTTACGCGAGTAAGGGTCGATCCCACGGAGATTGTTAGTATTGAAGCAAGCTATGGTCATCTTGTAAATCTTAGTCAGGCAAACTCAAATAGTAATGGTGATGAACGAAAATAACATAAAAGATAAAGATAGTGATACTTATGTAATTCATTGGTAGGAACTTCAGATAAGCGCATGAAGATGCCTTCCCTTCCATCTCTCTGCTTTCCTACTGTCTTCATCCAATCCTTCTTACTCCTTTCCATGGCAAGCTTAAGCAACGGTTTCACCGTTGTCAGTGGTTACCTCCCATCCTCTCAGTGAAAGCGATTGCATATGCTCTGTCACAGCATAGCGGAATTCATCTGTCGGTTCTCAATGAGGCCGGAATAGAATCCAGTGATTCTTTTGCGTCTGTCACTAACGCCCCGCCCTCAGGAGTTTGAAGCACGTCACAGTCATTCAGTCATTGAATCCTACTCAGAATACCACTGACAAGGTTAGACCTTCCAGATTCTCTTGAATGCTGCCATCAGTTCTCGCCTATACCACGAAGACTCCGATTAAAGAATCCAAGAGATATTCACTAGAGCCTTGATCGCTTGTAGAACAAGAGTGGTTGTCAGTCACCTTGTTCATGGGTGAGAATGATGATGAGTGTCACGGATCATCACATTCATCAAGTTGAAGAACAAGTGATATCTTAGAACAAGAACAAGCGGAATTGAATGGAAGAACAATAGTAATTGCATTAATACTCGAGGTACAGCAGAGCTCCACACCTTAATCTATGGTGTGTAGAAACTCCACCGTTGAAAATACATAAGCATAAGAGTGATCATTGGTTTCGGCCCTAGAGAGGGAACCAGAAGAACCAAGATCTGATCTAAGAACTAGATGTCCAAAGATGAAAAATACAATAGCAAAAGGTCCTACTTATAGAAACTAGTAGCCTAAGGTGTACAAAGATGAGTAAATGACATAAAAATCCACTTCCGGGCCCACTTGGTGTGTGCTTGGGCTGAGCAATGAAGCATTTTCGTGTAGAGACTCTTCTTGGAGTTAAACGCCAGCTTTTATGCCAGTTTGGGCGTTTAACTCCCATTTAGGTGCCAGTTCCGGCGTTTAACGCTGGAATTTCTGTAGGTGACTTTGAACGCCAGTTTGGGCCATCAAATCTTGGGCAAAGTATGAACTATCATATATTGCTGGAAAGCCCAGGATGTCTACTTTCCAAAGCCGTTGAGAGCGCGCCAATTGGGCTTCTGTAGCTCCAGAAAATCCACTTCGAGTGCAGGGAGGTCAGAATCCAACAGCATCTGCAGTCCTTTTCAGTCTCTGAATCAGATTTTTGCTCAGGTCCCTCAATTTCAGCCAGAAAATACCTGAAATCACAGAAAAACACACAAACTCATAGTAAAGTCCAGAAAAGTGAATTTTAACTAAAAACTAATAAAAATATAATAAAAACTAACTAAAAGATACTAAAAACATACTAAAAACAATGCCAAAAAGTGTATAAATTATCCGCTCATCACAACACCAAACTTAAATTGTTGCTTGTCCTCAAGCAACTGAAAATCAAATAAGATAAAAAGAAGAGAATATACTATAGACTCCAAATTATCAATGAAACTTAGCTCCAAATTAGATGAGCGGGACTAGTAGCTTTTTGCCTCCGAACAGTTTTGGCATCTCACTTTATCCTTTGAAATTCAGAATGATTGGCTTCTTTAGGAACTCAGAATCCAGATAGTGTTATTGATTCTCCTAGTTAAGTATGATGATTCTTGAACACAGCTACTTATTGAGTCTTGGCCGTGGCCCAAAGCACTCTGTCTTCCAGTATTACCACCGGATACATACATGCCACAGACACATAATTGGGTGAACCTTTTCAGATTGTGACTCAGCTTTGCTAAAGTCCCCAATTAGAGGTGTCCAGGGTTCTTAAGCACACTCTTATTGCCTTGGATCACAACTTTATTCCTTCTTTTTCTTTCTTTTTCTCTTTCCCCCTTTTTTTTTTCGCTTCCTTCCCTTTTTTTTTGTATTCACTGCTTTTTCTTGCTTCAAGAATCATTTTTATGATTTTTCAGATCCTCAGTAACATGTCTCCTTTTTTATCATTCTTTCAAGAGCCAACAATTTTAACATTCATGAACCACAAATTCAAAAGACATATGCACTGTTTAAGCATACATTCAGAAAACAAAAGTTTTGCCACCACATCAAACTAATTAAGCTAGTTTTAAAGATGAATTCGAAATCCTGTACTTCTTGTTCTTTTGTGATAAAAACAGTTTTCATTTAAGAAAGGTGATGGATTCATATAACTTTTTGGCATAGACACTAAGACACTAATGATCACAAGACACAACCATGGATAAACATAAGCATAAAATTCGAAAAACAGAAGAATAAATAACAAGAAAATCAAGGAACGGGTCCACCTTAGTGATGGCGGCTCTTTCTTGCTCTTGAAGATCCTATGGAGTGCTTGAGCTCCTCAATGTCTCTTCCTTGTCTTTGTTGCTCCTCCCTCATGATTCTTTGATCTTCTCTAATCTCATGAAGGATGATGGAGTGTTCTTGATGCTCCTCCCTTAGTTGTCCCATGTTGGAACTCAATTCTCCTAGGGAGGTGTTTAGTTGCTCCCAATAGTCTTGTGGAGGAAAGTGCATCCCTTGAGGTATCTCAGGGATCTCATGATGAGAGGGGTCTCTTGTTTGCTCCATCTTTTTCTTAGTGATGGGCTTGAGGTCATGCCTTCTCAGTTGAACCGGCTTTAGATGCCATAAATGGTTATGGAAAAACAAAAAGCAATGCTTTTACCACACCAAACTTAAAAGCTTTGCTCGTCCTCGAGCAAAAGTAGAAAGAAGAGAGTAGAAGTAGAAGGAATGATGAAGAAGGGAATGGTTTTGTGTTCGGCCAAAGAGAGGGGGAGAAGTGGTGTTTAGGTTGTGTGAAGATGAAGGGGTGAAGAAGGGTTTATATAGGGGTGTTGAGGTGATTGGTGAATGGGTGAAGAAAGAGAGGGTGGTGGGGTTGGTGGGGATCCTGTGGGGTCCACAGATCCTGTGGTGTCAAGGAAAAGTCATCCCTGCACCAAATGGCACTCAAAATCACGTTTTGAGCCATTTCTGGCGTTAAACGCCGGGCTGGTGCCCATTTCTGGCGTTTAACGCCAGGTTCTTGCCCTTTCTTGGCGTTTAACGCCAGTCTGGTGCCCCTTTCTGGCGTTAAACGCCCAGAATGGTGCCAGACTGGGCGTTAAACGCCCAACTGCTAGGCTTACTGGCGTTTAAACGCCAGCAGCATCTTCCTCCAGGGTGTGCTGTTTTTCTTCCTGTTTTTCATTCTGTTTTTGCTTTTTCTATTGATTTTGTGACTTCTCATGATCATCAACCTACAAAATAAAATAAATAACAAAGGAAAATAGATAAATTATAACATTGGGTTGCCTCCCAACAAGCGCTTCTTTAATGTCAGTAGCTTGACAGAGGGCTCTCATGGAGCCTCACAGATACTCAGAGCAATGTTGGAACCTCCCAACACCAAACTTAGAGTTTGAATGTGGGGGTTCAACACCAAACTTAGAGTTTGGTTGTGGCCTCCCAACACCAAACTTAGAGTTTGACTGTGGGGGCTCTGTTTGTCTCTGATTTGAGAGAAGCTCTTCATGCTTCCTCTCCATGATGATAGAGGGATATCCTTGGGCCTTAAACACCAAGGATTCTTCATTCACTTGAATGATCAACTCTCCTCTATCAACATCAATCACAGCCTTTGCTGTGGCTAGGAAGGGTCTGCCAAGGATGATGGATTCATCCATGCTCTTCCCAGTCTCTAGGACTATGAAATCAGTAGGGATATAACGGTCTTCAACCTTTACCAGAACATCCTCTACAAGTCCATAGGCTTGTTTTCTTGAGTTGTCTGCCATCTCTAGTGAGATTTTTTCAGCTTGCACCTCAAAGATCCCTAATTTCTCCATTACAGAGAGGGGTATGAGGTTTACACTTGATCCTAAGTCACACAAGGCCTTCTTGAAGGTCATGGTGCCTATGGTACAAGGTATAGAAAACTTTCCAGGATCCTGCCTCTTTTGAGGCAGTTTCTGCCTAGACAAGTCATTCAGTTCTTTGGTGAGCAAAGGGGATTCATCCTCCCAAGTCTCATTTCTAAATAACTTGTCATTTAGCTTCATGATTGCTCCAAGGTATTTGGCAACTTGCTCTTCAGTGACATACTCATCCTCTTCAGAGGAAGAATACTCATCAGAGCTCATGAATGGCAGAAGTAAATCCAATGGAATCTCTATGGTCTCATTTTGAGCCTCAGATTCCCATGGTTCCTCATTGGGGAACTCTATGGAGGTCAGTGCACGCCCATTGAGGCTTTCCTCAGTGGCGTCCACCTCCTCTCTTTCCTCTCCAAATTCGGCCATGGTTATGGCTTTGCACTCTCCTTTTGGATTTTCTTCTGTATTACTTGGGAGAGTACTAGGAGGGAATTCAGTAATTTTCTTACTCAGCTGTCCCACTTGTGCCTCCAAATTTCTAATGGAGGACCTTGTTTCATTCATGAAACTTTGAGTGGTTTTAATTAGATCAGAGACCATGGTTGCTAAGTCAGAGGGGTTCTGCTTAGAGTTCTCTGTCTGTTGCTGAGAAGATGATGGAAAAGGCTTGCCATTGCTAAACCTGTTTCTTCCACCATTATTGTTGAAACCTTGTTGAGGTCTCTCTTGATTCTTCCATGAGAGATTTGGGTGATTTCTCCATGAAGAATTATAGGTGTTTCCATAGGGTTCTCCTAGGTAATTCACCTCTTCCATTGAAGGGTTCTCAGGATCATAAGCTTCTTCCTCAGATGAAGCATCCTTAGTACTGCTTGGTGCATTTTGCATTCCAGACAGACTTTGAGAAATTAAATTGACTTGTTGAGTCAATATCTTGTTCTGAGCTAAAATGGCATTCAGAGCATCAATCTCAAGAACTCCTTTCTTCTGACTAGTCCCATTGTTCACAGGATTCCTTTCAGAAGTGTACATGAATTGGTTATTTGCAACCATTTCAATTAGCTCTTGAGCCTCTGTAGGCGTCTTCTTCATATGAAGAGATCCTCCAGCAGAGCTATCCAAAGACATCTTGGACAGTTCAGAGAGACCATCATAGAAAATACCTATGATGCTCCATTCAGAAAGCATGTCAGAAGGACATTTTCTGATTAATTGTTTGTATCTTTCCCAAGCTTCATAGAGGGATTCTCCATCCTTCTGTCTGAAGGTTTGGACTTCCACTCTAAGCTTACTCCATCTTTGAGGTGGAAAGAACTTTGCTAAGAAGGCATTGACTAGCTTTTCCCAAGAGTCCAGGCTTTCTTTAGGTTGAGAGTCCAACCATATTCTAGCTCTGTCTCTTACAGCAAAAGGGAATAGCATCAGTCTGTAGACCTCAGGGTCTACCCCATTAGTCTTGACTGTGTCACAGATTTGCAAGAATTCAGCTAAGAACTGATGAGGATCTTCCAATGGAAGTCCATGGAACTTGCAATTCTGTTGCATTAGAGAAACTAATTGAGGCTTAAGCTCAAAGTTGTTTGCTCCAATGGCAGGGATAGAGATGCTTCTCCCATAGAAATCGGGAGTAGGTGCAGTAAAGTCACCCAGCACCTTCCTTGCATTGTTGTTGTTTTCGGCTGCCATGGCTTCTTCTTCCTTGAAAATTTCTGTTAGGTCCTCAACTATGAACGTGTGCCTGACAACCACCTCCGTTCATAGAGATTTGTGCTTTAGCTTCTCTTAGCTTTCGCTTCAAGGTCCTTTCAGGCTCAGGGTTAGCTTCAACAAGAATGCCTTTGTCTCTGCTCCTGCTCATATGAAAGAGAAGAGAACAAGAAAATATGGAATCCTCTATGTCACAGTATAGAGATTCCTTGAGGTGTCAGAGGAAGAAAAATGGAAGACAGAGGTAGAAAATTCGAACTTATCAAAGAAGATGGAGTTCGAATTTTTGCATTAAGGAATAGTGTTAGTCCATAAATAGAAGGATGTGAGAAGAAGGGAAGTAATTTTCGAAAATTTAAGTAAAAGATTTTGAAAACATTTTGAAAAACACTTAATTGATTTTCGAAAATAAGAGTGGAAAAGAAATCAAGTGATTTTTGAAAAAAGATTTTGAAATTAGAAATTAAAAAGATTTGATTGAAAACTTATTTTGAAAAAGATGTGATTAAAAAGATATGATTTGAAAACAATTTTAAAAGATATGATTTGAAAACAATTTGAAAAGATATGATTTTAAAAATTAATGACTTGCCTAACAAGAAAAGATATGATTCAAACATAAAACCTTCTTCAACAGAAAAGGCAAAAAATGTTCAATCAAATCATTAATTGTTAGTAAGTATCTTTGAAAAAGGAAAGAAATTGATTTTGAAAACATTTGATTGAAAAGATATGATTTGAAAAAGATTTGATTTTGAAAAACTTTGAAAACTTGAAAAAAATTGATTTTGAAAACAAAATCTTCCCCCTTTGCCATCCTGGCGTTAAACGCCCAAACTACTACCCTTTTGGGCGTTAAACGCCCAGCCAGGCACCCTGGCTGGCGTTTAAACGCCAGTCTGTCTTCTTCACTGGGCATTTTTGAATGCCCAGCTTTTTCTGTGTGATTCCTCTGCAGTATGTTCTGAATCTTCAATTCTCTGTATTATTGACTTGAAAAGACACCAATTAAAAATATTTTTGGATTTTTAATAATAAGGAATAATCAAAATGCAACTAAAATCAAATAATAATGCATGCAAGACACCAAACTTAGCAGTTTGTATACCATTGACACTAACAAAATGAGAATGCAACACTCAAGTCAATAGAATTCAAAGATCAAAACAAGGAAATCATCAAGAACAACTTGAAGATCAATGAGGACACATGCATGAATGCAATAAGAACAGAAACATGCAATTGACACTAAACTTAAGATGAGACTCTAGACTCAAAAAAGAAATATTTTTGGATTTTATGATTTTATAATTTTTTTTGGATTTTTCGAAAATTATGTAGAAAAAGAAAATAAAGGTATCAAAATTCTTAATGAGAATTCCAGGAATCATGCAATGTTAGTCTAAAGCTTTAGTCTAAAGAAATTAGACATGGCCGGCCAAGCTTCAGCAGGACATTGCATTCAAGAGCTAAATTGATGAGAATCAATCAGCTTTGGTGATGATAAGAACATCACCTTGAAACACTAGAATTCATTCTTAAGAACTCTGAAGAAAAATACCTAATCTAAGCAACAAGATAAACCGTCAGTTGTCCATACACAAACAATCTCCGGCAACGGCGCCAAAAACTTGGTGCGCGAAATTGTGAACAATACTTTTTCACAACTCTCATAATCCCCAGTAATGGCTCCAAAAACGTGGTAGCTCAATACCATGGCATTACACAACTTCGCACAACTAACCAGCAAGTGCACTGGGTCGTCCAAGTAATAAACCTTACGCGAGTAAGGGTCGATCCCACGGAGATTGTTAGTATTGAAGCAAGCTATGGTCATCTTGTAAATCTTAGTCAGGCAAACTCAAATAGTAATGGTGATGAACGAAAATAACATAAAAGATAAAGATAGTGATACTTATGTAATTCATTGGTAGGAACTTCAGATAAGCGCATGAAGATGCCTTCCCTTCCGTCTCTCTGCTTTCCTACTGTCTTCATCCAATCCTTCTTACTCCTTTCCATGGCAAGCTTAAGCAACGGTTTCACCGTTGTCAGTGGCTACCTCCCATCCTCTCAGTGAAAGCGATTGCATATGCTCTGTCACAGCATAGCGGAATTCATCTGTCGGTTCTCAATCAGGCCGGAATAGAATCCAGTGATTCTTTTGCGTCTGTCACTAACGCCCCGCCCTCAGGAGTTTGAAGCACGTCACAGTCATTCAGTCATTGAATCCTACTCAGAATACCACTGACAAGGTTAGACCTTCCAGATTCTCTTGAATGCTGCCATCAGTTCTCGCCTATACCACGAAGACTCCGATTAAAGAATCCAAGAGATATTCACTAGAGCCTTGATCGCTTGTAGAACAAGAGTGGTTGTCAGTCACCTTGTTCATGGTGAGAATGATGATGAGTGTCACGGATCATCACATTCATCAAGTTGAAGAACAAGTGATATCTTAGAACAAGAACAAGCGGAATTGAATGGAAGAACAATAGTAATTGCATTAATACTCGAGGTACAGCAGAGCTCCACACCTTAATCTATGGTGTGTAGAAACTCCACCGTTGAAAATACATAAGCATAAGAGTGATCATTGGTTTCGGCCCTAGAGAGGGAACCAGAAGAACCAAGATCTGATCTAAGAACTAGATGTCCAAAGATGAAAAATACAATAGCAAAAGGTCCTACTTATAGAAACTAGTAGCCTAAGGTGTACAAAGATGAGTAAATGACATAAAAATCCACTTCCGGGCCCACTTGGTGTGTGCTTGGGCTGAGCAATGAAGCATTTTCGTGTAGAGACTCTTCTTGGAGTTAAACGCCAGCTTTTATGCCAGTTTGGGCGTTTAACTCCCATTTAGGTGCCAGTTCCGGCGTTTAACGCTGGAATTTCTGTAGTGACTTTGAACGCCAGTTTGGGCCATCAAATCTTGGGCAAAGTATGGACTATCATATATTTCTGGAAAGCCCAGGATGTCTACTTTCCAAAGCCGTTGAGAGCGCGCCAATTGGGCTTCTGTAGCTCCAGAAAATCCACTTCGAGTGCAGGGAGGTCAGAATCCAACAGCATCTGCAGTCCTTTTCAGTCTCTGAATCAGATTTTTGCTCAGGTCCCTCAATTTCAGCCAGAAAATACCTGAAATCACAGAAAAACACACAAACTCATAGTAAAGTCCAGAAAAGTGAATTTTAACTAAAAACTAATAAAAATATAATAAAAACTAACTAAAAGATACTAAAAACATACTAAAAATAATGCCAAAAAGTGTATAAATTATCCGCTCATCAGTAGCCAAAGAGTATATAAACGACGAGGAAGTCAGCCGAGTCGTGGCTGCCAATAAACGGCAGCCCGGCTACAGCCAACCTCGTCAACAAGGTAACGGAGAAAGACCGAAGGAACAAACCAGGGAAGAGGCGCCAAGCAAGGCACCGAGGCCGTTCCCCCGGGTCAGGAAATTCACCAACTACACCCCGCTCACTCTTCCTATCATGGAAGTTTATCAGCAAATAGCCGAGAAAGGATTCCTGCCGATGCCCCGACCACTCAAGGACCACACGGGAGGAAACAAGAACCTTTATTGTGACTACCACAAAGGCTACAGTCACCAAACATAGGACTGCTTTGACCTGAAGGATGCACTAGAACAAGCGATAAGGGAAGGTAAGCTAGCAGCATTCTCCCATCTTATCAGGGAGCCGAGGAGGCGTTATCGCGACCAAGACGAAGAAGGCAAAACCCGTTCGGCAAAGCGACGACAAGAGCCAGAAGACAGAGACCACGGCCTCACTGTGATAAACGTGGTGACGGCCAAAAATGCCGCACCAAGATCCCGATCAGCGCACAAGAAAGATGCTAAGGTCTTGGCGGTCTCCTCCTCGTTGGTGCGAAACTCTAAGAAGCCTCCATCCATTTCTTTCGGCCCGGAAGACCAATGGTTCGACGACGTCCCGGAAAACCCACCCATGGTCATCACGGCCAGAGTGGGAATCGGTCTCGTCAAACGCATCCTTGTCGACACAGGGGCTGACTCGAACATCATGTTCCACAACGTATTTGACGCACTGGGACTCAGGGATGCCGATTTGACAACTCACCAGCACGGGGTCATTGGATTGGGCGACCACTTCATCAAACCGGATGGAGTAATATCCCTGCCGATCTCAGTGGGACAGACTCAAGGCCGAAGATTGGCGATGGCCGAGTTCGTGATCCTCCGAGATTCCACCGCCTATAATATCATCTTGGGAAGGAAGACGATTAACGATGTTGAAGCGATAATCAACACGAAGCTGCTAGTCATGAAGTTCGTTACCGATGACGGATCTATAGGGTCCATAAGAGGAGACCTTGAGACGGCAGTCGCTTGCGACAATGCCAGCCTCTCCCTAAGGAAGAAATCCAAAGAGGCGTCCGGCGTGTTCCTAGCCGACCTGGATTCTAGAGTAGACGACAAACCCAGACCGGAACCAGAAGGGGACCTGGAAAAATGCATGATCGGTGACACGGAGGAAAAATTCACGTTCATCAACAAGAACCTCCCGCATGAGTTGAAGGAGCCCTTGGTCGAAATGATAAGGGTCAATAGGGATTTGTTCGCCTGGACACCGGCCGACATGCCGGGCATAGACCCAAAAATTATGTCGCACCATCTGGCCGTCAAGCCAGAAGCACGCCCGGTAGCCCAACGGAGGAGAAAGATGTCGACGGAGAGGACAGAGGAGGTGGCCAGGCAGACGGCCAGCCTCCTAGAAGCAGGTTTTATACGAGAAGTAGACTACTCGACGTGGCTCTCGAATGTAGTTCTAGTGAAAAAGCACAACGGCAAGTGGAGAATGTGCGTAGACTACTCTGACCTTAACAAAGCATGCCCTAAGGATTGTTTCCCCCTCCCTAACATAGACGCACTCGTCGATGCTGCGGCGGGCTACTGTTATCTAAGCTTCATGGACGCCTACTCCGGTTACAACCAGATACCGATGCACCGTCCAGACGAAGACAAGACGGCGTTCATAACGCCGGGGGGAACCTTCTGCTATAAGGTGATGCCATTCGGCCTAAAAAATGCAGGGGCAACATACCAAAGGCTGATGAACAAGATATTCCACGACCTCATAGGCAAGACAGTTGAAGTCTATGTGGACGACGTCCTCGCGAAAACAACGCGACCCGATGACCTCCTGAATGATCTGGCAAATGTATTTGCGTCTCTCCGACAACACGGCATGAGGCTGAATCCCCTCAAATGTGCCTTCGCCATGGAAGCTGAAAAGTTCCTGGGATTCATGATAACTCAGAGAGGGGTAGAAGCCAACCCGGAGAAATGCCAAGCGATACTCCAGATGAAGAGCCCAGGTTGTATCAAGGATGTCCAAAGGTTGGCAGGGCGGCTGACCTCATTATCCCGGTTTCTCGGAGCATCGGCAACAAAGGCCTTACCGTTCTTTAACCTCATGAAGAAAGGGATAGCGTTCGAGTGGACGCCCGCATGCGAGGAAGCCTTTCGGCACTTCAAGGAAATTCTGGCGGCACCCCCGGTTCTCGGGAAGCCAAAGGACGGAGAGCCGTTATACCTGTACCTCGCCATAACAGGAGAAGCCAAATCCGCCGTGTATCATGTGGACGTGTCTTTCCAGTGTGCGAGGTGATCGCTCAGATCGTCCGACATCTTCATCCCTTCTTCTTTTTCTTGGCTCTTCATCCCGGTTGGCCAAAAACCGATCTAGTTTTCCTTCTCTCACTAATTTTTCTATGACATTTTTCAAGTCGAAGCATTTGTTGGTGGAATGTCCTCGGACTCAATGATACTCACAGTATTCGTTCCGATTTTTTCTTCGTCTTAAAAAATTTCAATTTCAAATTAATTTTAAATAACTAATTTTAAACAATAACTATTTATGATAGAATACGGCACAAAAAATAGGAATAGAGTTTTGTAATAGAAAATAAAAGAACTATTATTTATTTTAAGGAGCAAGTTAATCGACATAACTTGAGTACATATAAAAGAGTGTTAAATAAATAAAACATAAAAAATAAAATAATTAACAAAAATTAAAAAAGTAAAATAAATGTTTTTAAAATTATATAATTTTTAATTTTTATCACGAACTACATTTTTGTAAGATTTAAAAAAATATATATATTTGGCCGCTCGATGGACCGGTTTATTCTAGTTTATCAAATATTTGATTTGGTAAAACTTTTTAAAAAGGTGTTTGTACTTTTCAAAAATATAAATATCTCATTTTGTATTTAGTAAATCAAAAAATTTATGTGTTTATGCTTGTACTTGTAATTTTTAAAAGTTAGGAATGTTTTTGAAAGTACTTAAGAAATAATTTTTCAAAATTTTTTTGTACTTATCAAAAATAAAATGTCAAATATAATTTTACATATTAATTAATATTTAAATTTAATTCTTATATTAATGTCTATTGTAGTAATTTTAAGTTTTAAAAAATATTTTACTAAATACACTTCTTGTTATTTGTGCTTATTAAAAATTATTTTTAATTTGATTTACAAAATACTAATGCTACAACTTTTAAAAAATTATCTTGTAAAAGCTCATTTTTATAAGTTACTTTTTAAAAGTAAAAATTTTCCTAAACTAAAATAAAAATCCGTAAATTTAGCTATGCAAACTAGGCAAATTTTTTTAAGAGTAAAGTATCGTTTTTATCCCTAATGTTTGGGGTAAGTCTCAAAATTATCCCTAACATTTGAATTATCCTATTTAAGTCCCCAACGTTTCAAAATTGACTCAATATTGTCCTGCCGTTAGGAATCTGTTAACGGAATTGACGGCGGGACAAAATTAAGACAATTTTAAAACGTTAGGGACTTAAATAGAACGAAAACGTTGGGAACAAAAACGATACATATAAATAAATTTTTATTTTATCCTTCCCTATAAAAAATGATATTATTGAAGGATAAAATTAAAATTTATGTCTATATCTCGTTTTTGTCCCCCAACGTGTTCGTCCTATTTAAGTCCTTAATGTTTTAAAATCGTCTTAATTTTGTCCCATCGTCAATTCCCTTAAGAGATTCCTAACGACAAAACAACATTAAGTCAATTTTAAAACATTACAGACTTAAATAGAATAATTCAAATGTTAGGATTAATTTTAAAACTTATCCCAAACATTAAAGACAAAAACAATACTTTACTTTTTTTTTTTTTTAAATTTGACAAATTCAAATTTCTAACCCAAATCTTTTTGGCAAATTTGGTGGATTCATTCTACATAGTCGGCCTGTTTTAACTTTTAACACTCGTGTCCATAATAATATAGAACAATAAATTGCTAATTTAACAAATATATTCCATTTTTCGTGGGAAACTAAGCTACCAAGCCATAATGAGGAACCAAGTTAAAAATGATGATATCGTATTAGAAAAAATGTGCTTTCTCTGATCATATTTCTTGAATATATAAATTTTTTTACTGATGAATAATTTTTCCTTAAAAGTTAAAACAAAACGCCCCAATGAATAAAAAACCTAATGCCACGTATACTATGAGAAATTAAAAAAATTACTAAAAAGACTATCAAAATTATTATTTTTTATTATTACTTAGTTATTAACTTAATTATTTTAGTTTTATTTTTTAATCTAATATTTAAATAACATATTTTAGTTTATATTTTTAAATATTAATGACTAAATAATAAAAAAATAATTAATTATGATGCTCTCTAACATTTTTTTGAAATGAAATACTTAGTTCCCGTTTTTTAAGAAAACAAAATGTGATGATAATATGATACAAACTTTTCTCGTAATATCATGGATTGCAATTTATAGAACATTAACGAACAAAAATCAATATATGTATGTGAGTAGAATTTCAAATAGACACCACCTAATGCATAGTCATTTTAGATTTTACAAGTGTAAAATAACGCTCCATTTGCCTCAATCATCATTAATATTATATATTTTATTAATTAATGCATCCATATCAATATAGTAATAAACTAATTAATAATTACCAGTATCTGAATGTTGTAACAATCACCGTTATTAAATTATCAAATTCAAGATTAAATTTTCTACAATTTGTTGAGTAAAGTTGCCATTATTAATTATTAACATAAATAGAGATACCCCTAATTGAACCAAAAACTTAGGGTAATGCTACTAAAAAGATGCTAATAACTAAAATCACATAAGATAAATCAACACCTTTGTATCTTTTTAATACTCAACAAAAATTTAATAACAGATAGAAGAGCACTTTTAAATGAATTGAAAAGAACTCAACATGTTATTTTTATTGAGATAAAATAATTATTTTTTATCATGAAAATTTCGATTATTAATAAAATTGATCAAAAAAATTTAAATGTATTTGATAATTATCAAAGTCTATCTTTATCGGATAAAACTAATAAAATGTTAACTCCAATAATATAATTCTGTAAATATCCTTTCATTTTGTTTTTTCTTTGTCATCTTTGTTCTGTAACATTTTCTATTTTTTATTATCGTTATTATATTCAGTAGTGCTATTCAAAAAATTTTAAAATTGATTCAAAATAGAAAATCAAGAAGTAAACAATAAGTTTTAAATTTATCATCTTGAAGTAGGCTTATGGAACAACATCAATTTTATTTCCAATGGCGCTGTTTCGAGGGTTACCTGAAACTGTAGGTTGATCTTGGATGAGATCTTTGATACTTGGTCGGAGCTGTTGTATCTGACCTGTTGACGGTGGCTGGAGCCGCTATGTCCGACTTGTTGGACACGGTGGTGGTGCTGATCCTTCGTTCCCGGAGGGTGGGGTGTACCTGCAAGGGACTCCGATGCTTAAGTTAGCAAGGGTATTAAGCAGGTATTGAGTAGAATCAGAGTATGAGTTATACCTGGGTGCTCCAGTGTATTTATAATGGTGTAGAGTGACCTCTTTTGATTTTGACTGAGTGCGTGTTGGAAAGCTTGAATTTTTGTCGCGCCTGGTTTGTTACTGTGATGCATGCTTTTTTCCTTTTGACCTTATATATGCTTCTGAGTGTATTTTCTTGGTTTGGCTTTTTAAGGCTTTGTATGCTTCTGCTGATTCTTGAACTGTTATAGCCTTTTCTTTTGGCAACTCGTTTGATCTTCTTCGCATTTGTTTTTCTTGGAAAGGGTTTCTGTTGAGACATTAGTCTTATAGATTTTCCTGAATCTTTATTCCCTGATTGCCTCCAAAGGATGCCTCTGGACCTTGGGTTGTGTCCTGGGATTTTCCTTTTTATTTGCTGTACCGCACTGGAATGTGCTGTCCAAGTTGTTTTGATTTCGTTTGGGATGTCTTTACCTTTTTAGTAACCCAATCTTTTTCTTGCTTTGTAGGATTAGTTGGCCATGTCTTCCCGAAAAAACATTATCGAGGCGTCTTCTGAGGTTCCGGAAGGGATGTCCGATTGGCTGGACTCTCTTGTCTTGCTGTGTGTTTCTTTAGTTGATTCAGAATTTTATGCGACGCTTAGAAAGCATCATCATGTCTGTAGCAGTGTGGATCAGGAGGGCAATTATGAGTTGGTAGCACCTGATTCTGGCGATAGAGTTTGCTTCCCAGTCCTGATCCAGGGGGAGCGTCCTTTCTTCTATACTTATGACTTCTTTTTTAGCCAAATGAACATCACATTTCCTTTTACTTCTTTTGAAACTGACCTATTATGGTCTTGTAATGTAGCCCCGTCACAGCTCCATCCGAATTCGTGGGGCTTCATCAAGATTTTTCAGCTTGTTTGTCAAGAATTTGGTGTTACACCTTCTCAAACTCTTTTTCTGTATTTTTTTGTGTTGACCAAACCTGGGACTACCAAGAAGAAAGCTTCTTGGATTTCTTTTAGGTCTGCCCAGGGGCACAAGGTTTTTTCCATGTATGACGAATCTTTCCGGGATTTTAAGAATTACTTCTTTAAGGTCCGGGCTGTTGAAGGAGCCCGACCTTTCTTTCTGGATGAAAATAATGAGCCCTGCTTTCCCTTAGAGTGGCAGAGGAACGTAGTGGTATCCCGATATACTTGGCAGATGTTGAGCGAGGTCGAGCAATCCTTTGTGAGTGTTTTGGAGGATATTTGGGGAGAACTTCCTCACTTGGATACTAAAAAGTCATTGGGAGATCCATCCCTTATTCGAACTGCTTTGGGTACTGCCGTGATATATCTTTATTTATCTTGTTTTTCTCCTACTTTTTTCCTGGCGTGATTTGTTGTTTTTCTTTTTGCAGAGATGGCCAAAAATAATGATACAATGAAGGCCTTCAAGAAGGTGAGAAAAGTTTTTGCGGCTCAAAACATCTCGGCCCGGGCTGATGGGGGAGGAACTTCCCAAGCTCCTTTGAAGCCATCTGTGCCGAGCTCTCTTAGCCCGAGGAGAATGATCCCTACACCTCGGGTCCGTTTAGTGGATCCCCCTCAGTCTTCTACTGCTGCTGTGGTTTCTTCTTCGGCTGCCCCTCCTCCAAAAAGACCTCAAACTGTTGAACCTTTCAATCTAGATGCCCCAGATTTTGATCCTATTGGTTTTGTGGACCAGCAGATCACACCTTATGGTCTCTTTCAATGAATGATGTATCTCTCCTTCATCACTTGGATTTTATAACTCAGAGTAGTGTCAAGATGGCCCATACGGGAGCTGTTTTGTATCGCACTGCTCAAAATCTACCTTTGCATGCTACCAAAGCCTTTATGGAGGAAGCTAAGCGAGAATTTGATCGGATGAAGGGTCTCAAGGAGGAGTTTGAAGCGGAGGTGACTAAACTGAAGAAGGAGCTGGAAGCGGAGAAGGCCAGCTTTCTTGCCCTGGCGGCTTCTGTGTGATTGGCTGAGGATGTGGCTTTGAAGCACAAAGAAAGCTATGTCGCGTCCTACCGAGAAGTGATACGTCTTCGGGATGAGCTAGAGTCGGTCTGGGTTGAATATTTGATGCATGGAAACTTGTCTCTCAACAAATTTTCCTTCGGCAAGTATACCGAATTGTCGTCAAGTAAAACTCACAATAGAGTGAGGTCGAATCCCACAGAGATTAACGGATTAAGCAAACAATGATTAATTGATTATCCTAGTTAGACAAATCATATTGGAGTGATAAGTAATAAGGAAATGTAAATGGCATAAAAGTAAGAAAAGCTATAAAGTGTAGAAGAGTAAAATGGCAAGAAAAGTAAATGTAAGAACTAAAAATAAAATGAACATTGGGATCAAGAGATGTTGCAATTCTCCAGATCAAGTTCATTCTCATCTCTTCCTCAATCAATGCATTTATTGATCTCCTTGACAATCTTAAGTGATTGGATTCCAATTCCTTGGTAACCCAATCTCTCAAATCTTGATCAATAGCCAATTCCTTGGTCAATTGCTCATGAGAATAGATGAAGTATGGTCATTGATTATACCACATGCATTTCCCAAATCAAGTATTAGAGGGATTATAGTCACATATCCATCCCAACCCAACTTGGTCCAGTATGAGAAAGCATTTCTAGCATGATCTCTTCATTCCTCTTCCAAGGTTCCGAAGAGATCCAATTATGGAGAGTTTCTTTTCCAAGACAACTAACCAATTGAATTAAGATTGAAAGCTTTCTAGTAAGATCAAGAGAAAAGAAAGAAGAAGAAGAATGAAAACTATAATTGATCCATTGAATCACAATAGAGCTCTCTAACCCAATGAAAAGAGTTAGTTGATCATTGCTCTACCAAAATAGAAAAGAAGAAAGTGCAGGAAAGTAAAGATGAAGATTAAAACTAACACTGAAACTTCCAAATTCATAAATGAAAAGTACAAAGAAAAGAAGAGAAGGAAAAGTGAGTGAGGGGAGGGAGTCCGAAGACCCCTCTTCCAATCCCCAATTTCTGTGTTTCCTTACGTCCAATCCCCCTTTCAAAGTAAAAACTAAAGCCTTTAAATAGGCTCTCCTAAATTACAAAATGAAATTAAAAGTAAATTACAATTAAATGAAAATTCCTATTGTAGATGCTTCTTGTGGCCTTGATTGGTTGACACTTGTGGGCTTGCTTCCTTGAGGTTGGGTGGTCCAAGAGAAGTGAATCAAATTGAGGTCCAGGGTGACTTGGCTTTATTGCTTTGGTGTTTTTGGGACTTAAAAGATGCCTCTTGTTTGTGCTCCAATTTCATGCCCACTATAGACTATTATATATCTTTGGAAAGCTCTGAATGTCAGATTTCTAACGCAATTGGAATCACCTCAATTGGATCTCTGTAACTCAAGTTATGCTCCTTTGAACTGGACATGGTCGCTAGCATAGTCGCTAGCGTTAATGGAAAACGTGAGTCACGTTAACGCTAGCGACTAGCATTAATGGAAAACGTGAGTCACAATAACGCTAGCAATCAGGGGCTCAAACTTAATGTCCACCCCATACTATTATACATTGTTGGAAAGCTCTGGATGTCTACTTTCCAACGCTTCTGAAAGCACATCACTTGGAGCTCTACAGCTTGAGTTATACTTCTTGGAAGGTGAAGAGGTCAGTTGGCCTTACTACAGGTTGATACCATGTTCATCTTTGCACTTTCGGGGCAGGTTTTATCCCTCAAATTTAGTATCAATCATGTAGTGCCATATATGCTTGGAAAGCTCTGGAATCCTACTTTCTAATGCCGCTTGAATCACCTCATTTGAAGCTTTGTGGCTCAAGTTATGCGTGTTTGAAGAAGGCATGGTCAAGCTGCCAGGTGGGACTTTTGCCTACGTTAACTTCCACGTTAACGTTAACGTAGAAGTTAACGTGGGTCTTTTTTTGCCTCGCCAACGTTAGTGGCACTCACCTTTTCCACTAACATTGGCATCTCCCTTTCTTTCCACGTTAACTACCACGTTAACTAAGTTAACGTGGCTGTTAACGTGGGTCTTTTTGCTTCGAAAACGTTAGTGGCATTCACCTTTTCCACTAACGTTGGCATCTTCCTTTCCTTCCACGTTAACTACCACGTTAATGTAGTTAACGTGGCTGTTAACGTGGGTCTTCTTTGCTTCGAAAACGTTAGTGGCTTTCACGTTTTCCACTAACGTTGGCTTATACCCCTTTCTTCAAAGTTAATGCCACTAACTTTTCTCACTAACGTTGGGGCTTTCCTTCCTTCCACGTTAGTGCCCACGTTAGTGTAACTAACGTAGCCACTAACGTGGCTCTTCTCTTCTTCTTTTGGCCTGAAATCAATCAAACAAAGTGCATCAAAGTCTTGCTCTTAATCATGGGATTATGCATCATCCAATTTATCATTCAATTTATGCATAATTCTCATGAAATCATTTAAAATTCACAATGTTTGCTTGAATCATGGTATGATTGCATTTTCAACCAAATACTTGCTTATTTCCTAAGAAAATGCATGAAATCAACCTAAAGCATACAAAAAATGGCTAGTAAAACTAGCCAAGATGCCCTGGCATCAATATTCCGAGCTCCATGGTCATCTTGTGGTCAGCGTAACCGCTGCCTATGAGAACCTGAAGGAACAGGTTTGGGTTATTGCCCTGGAGGCTGACCTTGCCTTGTTTAGCTTGGATAATGTTGTGAAGGATGGCAAAATCGTTCCCGAGGACCCTGATGATGATAATGTTGAGCCTCCTCCTGTTCCTTCTACTAAAGTCTCCGTTGTGCCGCCCTCTTCTTCTGAAGCTGCTGAAGTCGTTCAGCCTGAGTCCGATCCTGATGTCCAAATCCTGAACCGGGATGATGGGACGGTAGATGCAGTGCCTCTTCAGACTCGTCCTCCTTCACCCCGGGATGCTACTACTGAGAAACCTTTGGACTCTCTTTGATTATCTTTGATGAATTTGTGTATAGCCCGATTTGTGGGCTTTGAACTCTTTTATTTTGTAAATGTTGACTGTTGATACTTTCTGTTGCTTGTTTAGCAACTTTGTTTTGAAAAACAAAGTGACTTTCGAGCTTTCTGGGAAGATTTGGGTGGCCTCTGAAGCTCTCTATTATCATAATTTAGTAGTTTTAATATCCTGTCTGCTTTGCACTTGTCTTGGCACCTTCGTAGGTTTTTATCTGACATGATTAACTTGATCCTTTGGCCTGACGCTGCTCTCATCAATCCTAAATTGTTGTTTATCGTAATGCTGATATTGCCGAACTTGGTTTTTGTTTGTTTATAGCCCTCCTTTTTGGACTTTACTTAAGGTCTCTTCCAAGGGTAGCTTTATCGTGTCGGTTCCTGTCAAATTACTTGGTAATCCTCTTTTTTGGACTTTGTTCAGGTCTCTTTCAGGGATTACCTTTGTAGCTTTGTATCTTGGACCGACTTCGTCATGTCGGGCTTTGTCAAGTTTGCTTGGTGATCCTCTTTCTTGGACCTTGTTCAGGTCTCTTTTAAGGATTACCTTTTGTAGCTTTACATCTTGGGGCCGACTTCGTCACGTCGGATCCTGTCGAGTTACTTGATAATCCTCTTTCTTGGACCTTATTTAGGTCTCTTTCAGGGATTATCTTTTGTAACTTATCTTTCTGGGCCGACTTTGTCACGTCGGGCCCTGTCGAGTTACTTGATAATCCTCTTTCTTGGACCTTGTTTAGGTCTCTTTCAGGGATTATCTTTTGTAACTTATCTTTTTGGGCCGACTTTGTCACGTCGGGCCCTGTTGAGTTACTTGATAATCCTCTTTCTTGGACCTTGTTTATGTCTCTTTTAGGGATTATCTTTTGTAACTTATCTTTCTGGGCCGACTTTGTCACGTCGGGCCCTGTCGAGTTACTTGATAATCCTCTTTCTTGGACCTTGTTTAGGTCTCTTTCAGGGATTATCTTTTGTAACTTATCTTTCTGGGCCAACTTTGTCAAGTCGGGCCCTGTCGAGTTACTTGATAATCCTCTTTCTTGGACCTTGTTTAGGTCTCTTTCAGGGATTATCTTTTGTAACTTTTTGTAGGAGTCCGACTTCATCATATCGGGCTCCTTGAAGTTATAGTAATCCTCTTTTATAGTGTTGGCCAGACCTCTTTCTAGGGCTTTACTTATAACTTGGGCTGTTGTGGCTGGTCCGACTTTTGTGCCAACCAGTTTTTTAAGTTATTTTATAGCAATCCATTTTATTAGGTCCTTGTCAGGTCCTTTCTATGGATCACTTTCTATAACTTCTTGCATTATTCTATTTTCATCTTTGCCGATTTTGTAGATTTTGGGTTTTTAGCCCTCGTTTTTATCGTGATTGCAGTGAATTCGATTTTCACTTTTTGTCAATCTGTAGCTTTATAATCGGGCAATAAATGTTTTCAGAATAATACGACTTGAGCGTTTGTAGAGAATCTGAAGAAATTTTATTAAAAGAAAATGCAAATATACATGAGGAGTTAATTTCCTAAGTCGGGTGATTTGTAGGTCTTGGAGGGGCGCCTCGTTAAAAAACCTTTTTCAGGAAAAAGAGTGCGCCTTGTCCAAGATCTTTTATCATCCCTAGCTATAGTACCTTCTTAGGTTGCAGGCGTGCCATGATCTAGGAAGCTCTCGCCCGTCGAGTTCGGAAAGTTTGTAGTAGCCCTTTCTAATACTTCTATGACTCGGAAGGGTCCTTTCCAGTTTGCTGCCAGCATTCCTTCTCCAGGTCGAGTTGTTCCTATATCGTTTTGGATTAGGATAAGGTCATTTTCAACAAAGGCCCGCTGTACTACTTTTCGATTGTATCTGGAGGCCATTCGTATTTTCAGCCCCTCTTCCCTTATCCGAGCTTTTTCTCAGATTTCTGGAAGTAAGTCGAGCTCTTCCCTTTGAAGTTGGGAATTTACTTTTTCGTTGAAATGGATTACTCTGGGTGATCCTTCTTCAACCTCCACTGGAATCATTGCCTCCATTCCATAAGCTAATCGGAAGGGTGACTCCTTTGTCGTGGAATGTGGAGTCGTTCGGTACGCCCATAGGACTTGTGGGAGCTCCTCAGCCCAGGCTCCCTTTGCATCCTGTAATCTCCATTTTATCCCTGCTAATATAACTTTGTTAGCAGCTTCGGCTTGCCCATTGGCTTGGGGGTGCTCAACAGAGGTGAATTATTGTTTTATATTCAGCTCGGCCGCTAGTTTTCTGAAGCCTGCGTCTGTGAACTGGGTACCATTGTCTGTAGTGATGGAGTATGAAACTCTGAACCTTGTGACGATGTTTCTATACAGGAATTTTTGACTTCTTTGAACTGTGGCATTGGCTAGGGGTTCTGCCTCGATCCATTTTGTGAAGTAGTCTATTCCTACTATGAGGAATTTGACTTGTCCTGATCCTTGAGGAAAAGGTCCGAGGAGTTCGAGTCCCTATTTTGTGAATGGCCAAGGTGAGGTTACGCTGATGAGTTCCTCTGGCGGAGCGATGTGGAAGTTGGCATACTTTTGACATGGCGAACATGTCCTTACGAATTCTGTGGCTTTTTTTTGTTGGGTTGGCTAATAGAATCCTGCCCATAGTACTTTTATGGCGAGTGCTTACGCTCCGAGGTGATTGCCACAAATGCCACTGTGTACTTCTTCTAGGATATTCTTAGTGTTAGAAGTCGGCACGCATTTTAGCAACGGTGTTGAAATCCCTCTTTTGTATAAAGTATTATTTATGATGGTATAGTATTGTGCTTCCCGTTTTAACCGCTTTGCCTCTTTCTCATCTGTAGGGAGGGCCTCTGTTGTGAGGTAATTAATTATGTGGGTCATCCATCCCTGATCGCGACCTGTTATGGCTAGGACCTTTTTTTCTTCTGAGATTGATGGCTTCCATAGAATTTCTTGGATAAGGCTTCTATTATTGCCTCCTGGTTTGGTGCTGGCTAGTTTTGAGAGTGTATCGGCCCGGGCATTCTGTTCTCGGGGTATGTGTCGAATCTCATACTCTCCGAGTTGTCCGAGCTGTTCCCTGGTTTTGTCCAGGTACTTTTTCATAGTGGGATCTTTGGCTTGGTAGCTGCTTGTTATTTGTGAAGTGACTACCTGTGAGTCACTGAAGATGATAAGTTTCTGAGCTCCAACCTCCCTAGCCAGCTTCAAACCAACTAGTAGTGCCTCATATTCCGCTTGATTGTTTGAGGCAGGGAACCCAAATTTGAGGGAGAGTTTGATCTGGGTCCCCTGGTCACTTTGAATTATTACGCCTGCGCCACTTCCCGTTTTATTTGAGGAGCCATCCACGTATAGATTCCATTCTGTGGGGGTTTCCAGTGTGTCCATAAATTCTGCAATGAAGTCGGCCAGATATTGAGATTTGATGGCAGTGTGAGCTTCGTATTGAAGGTCGAATTCGGACAACTCGACTGCCCCTTGCAAGATTCTGCCTGCCAAGTCTGTTTTCTGTAAGATTTTTTTTATGGGCTGGTTGGTCCGAATTTTAATGGTGTGAGACTGGAAATATGGGCGAAGTCGTTGATATGTTATTATGAGAGTGTAAGCGAACTTTTCTATTTTCTGGTAGTTCTGCTCGGACCCTTATAACGCTTTGCTGATAAAGTATATGGGTTGTTGGCCACTATTGTCTTCTCGGACCAGTGCTGAGTCTATTGCTCGATTTCCCACTGCGAGGTACAAGATGAGTGGTTCTCCTTCCCGTGGCCGACTTAATATAGGTGGCTGTCCCAGAAAATTTTTGAAGTCTTGGAAGGCTTGCTCGCATTCAACTGTCCATTCAAATTCCTTTCCCTTCCTTAGAGTGACGTAGAAGGGGAGAGATCTTATTGCAGATCCCGCCAGGAATCTGGACAAGACTGCCAACCGCCCGTTGAGTTGTTGTACCTCTTTGATACAAGTCGGGCTTTTCATGTCGAGTACGGCCCTGCACTTGTCCGGGTTTGCCTCGATTCCTCTCTGTGTGATCATAAAACCCAAGAATTTACCAGCTTCTACTGCAAAGGTGCATTTTGTGAGATTGAGTTGCATGCCGTGTCGTCTTAAGGTGTTGAATACTTGTGTCAGGTCGGATAATAACATCTCTTTGTTTTGCGTCTTCACTAGCATATCGTATACGTAGACCTCCATAATCTTTCCGTGATCCGAAAAAACTTTGTTCATTAATATTTGGTAAGTGGCTCCCGCACTTTTGAGAACGAATGGCATAACAATGTAGCAGTAATTTGCTTTTTGGGTTTAAGAAAGAGGTTTTTTCTTGGTTAGGTGGGTACATTGGGATTTGGTTATATCCCGAGGACGCGTCTATAAAGGAGAGGTATTTGTATCTGGAGGCGGCATCTACCAGTGCGTCGATGTTTGGGAGCGGATAAGGATCTTTCGGGCAAGCTTTGTTGAGGTCAGTATAGTCGCTGCACATTCTCCACTTCCCATTTGACTTTTTTACCAAAACGACATTAGCAAGCCATAGCAGGTATTTGACTTCTCTTATGAAGCCTGCCTCCAGTAGAGCTCGTACCTGTTCTTCCACTGCTTGAGAGCGTTCTGGTCCTAGCTTTCTGCGCCTTTGCTGTACCGGCCGAGATCCTGGGTAGACTGCCAGCTTGTGGCACATTAGTTTGGGGTCTATGCTTGGCATGTCTGCGGCCTTCCACGCAAAGAGGTCGGCATTGTCACGTAGGAACTATATGAGTGATTTTTTATGTCCCTTTTTAGGAGTGTGCCAATGTTGGTTGTTTGGTCCGGGGTGTTTTCGATCTGAATTTTCTCTATTTCTCCTTCAGGTTGTGGGCGGAGCTCCTCCCGTCTCCGAACTCCACCGAGCTCGATTGTGTGGAATTTTTCTCCTCTGGCTCTGAGGTTTAGACTTTCGTTGTAACAGCGGCGTGCCATCTTCTGATCTGCCTTTACTGTGGCTATTCCTTCTGCGGTTGGGAACATCATGCATAGATGCGGAGTCAAGACTATTGCGTCGAGTTGATTTAACATTGCCCGACCTATTAGGGTATTGTAGGCTGAGCTTACGTCAATGACGATGTAATATATTTTGAGTGTTCTTGACTGACTTCCCTTTCCAAAAGTTGTGTGGAGCGGGATGTATCCCATTGGTTAAACCGGGGTGTCTTCTAACCCGAACAGGCTGTCCCGATATGCTCTGAGTTCTTTTTCTTCCAAGCCGAGTTTATTGAAAGCGGTTTTGAATAAGATATCGGCAGAGCTCCCCTAGTCTATCAACGTGCGGTGAAGATTTGCGTTTGACAGTATAATAGTAATTACCATGGGATCGTCATGCCCTGACGGGACGCCGGATGCGTCTTCCTTGGTAAAAGTGATCGCCGGGATGTCGGGTGCTTCCTTCTTTTCTGTGACATGGTATACGTCTTTGAGATGTCTTCTTCGGGAGGATTTGGAGATTTCTCCCCCGGCGAGTCCGCCGTGTATCATGTGGACATGCCTCTCTGGCGTCCGGGATGATCGCGCAGTTGGTCCAACGTCTTCTGCTCTTCTTCTTTTCGTTTGTTCATCATCACGGGTGGCCAGGTATCGGTCTAGCCTTTCTTCTCGTACGAGCTTTTCTATGACGTTTTTTAAGTCAAAACACTCATTGGTGGAGTGCCCGCGGATCCGATGGTATTCACAATATTCAGCCCGATTTTCTCCTTTTTTTGCCTTTGAGTGGTCGAGCTGGTGGTATTTTCTCTGTGTTGCATACCTCTCTGTAGACATCCACAAGAGACACCCGAAGAGGGGTGTAATTGTGGTATTTTTTTATTTTCTCTCCATGGCGATCTTCTTTCTTTCTGGAATTTTTGTCTTTATCCTGAGAGGTGAACCCGACCTTTGAGGTCTCTCCTAATCGGGAGTTTTCTTCCATGTTGATGTACTTTTTTCGCTCATTCTTGCACCTCGTTCGGAGACGTGGGGTACTTCTTTGATATAGATTGACTAAAAGGCCCTTCTCGTAGGCCATTAATGAGGCCCATGATAGCGGCTTCTGTTGGTGGGTTTTGTATATCCAGGCATATCTTGTTGAATCTCTCCATGTAGTTGCGCAGGGTTTCCCTTTCTCCTTGTCTGATTCCCAGTAAGCTCGGTGCATGTTTAGCTTTGTCCTTTTGGATGGAGAATATGGCCAGGAACTTCTTGGCCATGTCATCGAAACTCGAGATGGATCTAGAAGGGAGGTTGTCGAACCATCTAATTGTTGTTTTTGTTAAAGTAGTTGGAAAGGCTTTGCAATGAACTACATCTGAGGCGTCTGTGAGATACATTCTGCTCCTGAAGTTGCTAAGATAATAGCTGGGATCCATGGTGCCTTCGTACAAGGTCATGTCTGGGAGTTTAAAGTCTTTTGGGATTCTTGTCTTCATGATCTCCTTGGTGAATGGATCTTGCTCCTTGCGGGTGCTATCTTTGGGAGTGGATTGGCCGACTTTAGTCTTGACATCGGCTTCAAGTTTTAGGAGTTTGTTCTCCAATTCCCACCGTCGCCTTATTTCTCTTTGCAGATCCTTCTCAGCCTCTCATTGGCGTAGAGCTTCTTCCTCAAGTTGTTTTAACCGATCTTGAAACGTATCCCGGGCTCCCTCGATTGGGGGGTTCTTTTTGCTGATTTGGGGAGTATCTTTTGGTGTAGTATCCGCGTTTTTGTGCGGCGTTCTATTCTCTAGATCTGAGTCGTGGTTGTTGTCATGGTCGCCAGCCATGGTGCGGGGATGACTTCCAGGTTCCCCGGTAACGATGCCAATGTTCCGAGGGTTACCTGAAACTGTAGGTCGATCTCGGATGAGATCTTCGGTACTTGGTCGGAGCTGTTGTATCTGACCTGTTGACGGTGGCTGGAGCCGCTGTGTCTGACTTGTTGGACACGATGGTGGTGCTGATCCTTCGTTCTTGGAGGGTGGGGGGTACCTGCAAAGGACTCTGATGCTAAAGTTAACAAGGGTATTAAGCAGGTATTGAGTAGAATCAGAGTATGAGTTATACCTGGGTGCTCCAGTGTATTTATAATGGTGTAGAGTGACCTCTTTAGATGAGATAAGTTAGTTATCTTATCTTATCTTTATCTTATCTTTGACTGGGGTCCTCTTATCTTCAAGGGAACCGCTTTTATCTCTACGAGCTTGGGCTGCCCTTGGATTTGGGATGTGTTCCTCTATTTGGGCCCTTTGTTTGGGCTTTCCTGTGACTTGGCCGAGCTCTTTGAGAAGAGATCGGGTTGTCCTGACCTGAAGAGGTCGGTCGCTTTGTCTGTAGGATATTCTGGGTCGAACAGCTCGACCTAGGGTATGAACAGGCGCATTTCACTTTCTTGTAACACAATTTTTTAAAGAAACAACACATAAATCTTTTCCACAAGTAATCTCCACCTCCCATAATTTTATCCATATCAAACAATGAGAATTCTATTATCGTCACTAGATTACAACCATACTGCACAAGGTTTAGTTGTTGCAGGACGTGAAGCGGCACCACCTCCTTGTTGTACAGCGCACTTACGCTCATTGTCATCATAATCGTGATGTTGAGGCTGACTTGGCGGACTTCATTATCTAAAGAAGATGTGAGATTAGGAGATCGAGGTCGATCTTGTAGGGTGTGAATTTGTATGATGCGGAGGAAGGGTTGAACCATAGGTTAGAGTTTGGCAAGTGTAATGGTCTCAAATTGCAGGAATCAGAGAATGAAAAAGGGAAATGGTCTTGAGTGAGAGGGGATGAAAGTTTGTGTAGTGAGATTCGAGAAAAGCAATGGTGACAAGAAAAGGACAGCAATCGCAGAAGATCAGGGATTTGAGTGAGATAGTGAACTTTGCAACCAAGATAGTATTGGTTGTGTGAGTGGAATGTTGGAGACAACACTGATGAATGAGTTATAGTTCAAATGACGGCTTAATGGTTAACTTCATTCCTCACGTGATTTTCATTTTCGTCTCCGAATGATTTTTTTGATCAAATTAGTTCCTGAAAGATAAATTGTAAGTTAAATTAGGAGGTAAGCATCAAAGTGGTCCCTGAAGTTGTCCTCGAGGATTAAAGTAATCCCTGAACTTAAAAAATTGTCTAGATCATCCCTGAAGTTGATCTCCGGTACTCATAGTGGTCCTTCCGGTGAATTTTGTCCAGTTGGCGCAACCGGAAAGCTGACCTGGCGTCGTTGGTGACACATTAGCAGCCAACGCCTAGCTGACGTGGCCAAGTAAACGCTTTGGAGTCAATTTAGTCCCTAATTTTAGTTTAAAAACCCTAACCCCCAATTTGACTCTGTTCTCATTTCTTCTCCATCACACATGCTGTTCTTGTCTACTATCCGTTCATCTCCATCGCACCAGAGGTGAGTCTTCAGTGTTGTCTTCATCTTCGAACAGCAGACGTTATGGCTAGCGCAAGCAACGCAGTTGGGAGCTCCAACAACCGAAGATCATTTGGAAGCATCATGAGGAAAATGAATAGAAACAAAGATGCGCGTCTCCCAGAATGGTGTACATGCAGGTCGAGACCAGTGCTGCGATGGTCAGCAACGGATTCTAATCCAGGGAGACCGTTTGTGGGTTGCCCAAACTACAATGTAAGTGTTTGATGTTGTTCTTTGTTGTAAATCTGGAGGTAAAGTTGGTTGATTCACTTTTTTGGGTTTAGACTGCAGGTAAGAGGTGGTGTGGGTTATTTATTTGGGTGGACAAAATTCTGGAAGAAGATGCGGTGACATGTGATGGTAGAATAAGCTCTTTAAACGACAACGAAGAATGGAAGATGAAGATTGCTTGGAAACTTGGAAGACTAGAGTCTGAAGTTAGAGTTCTAAAAATGGGGGGATTTTCTTGTTTACATGTATGCTGCTGCTGCTGGTTACAGTTGTTGTGCTTGTCTTAAGGTTGGATAGGCAGCAGACTGGTGCGCGAAATTGTGAACAATACTTTTTCACAACTCTCATAATCCCCGGTCATGAACCCCGAAAACTTGGTGGCTCAATACCATGGCATTACACAACTTCGCACAACTAACCAGCAAGTGCACTGGGTCGTCCAAGTAATAAACCTTACGCGAGTAAGGGTCGATCCCACGAAGATTGTTAGTATTGAAGCAAGCTATGGTCATCTTGTAAATCTTAGTCAGGCAAACTCAAATGGTAATGGTGATGAACGAAAATAACACAAAGGTAAAGATAGAGATACTTATGTAATTCATTGGTAGGAACTTCAGATAAGCGCATGAAGATGCCTTCCCTTCCGTCTCTCTGCTTTCCTACTGTCTTCATCCAATCCTTCTTACTCCTTTCCATGGCAAGCTTAAGCAAGGGTTTCACCGTTGTCAGTGGCTACCTCCCATCCTCTCAGTGAAAGCGATTGCATATGCTCTGTCACAGCATAGCGGAATTCATCTGTCGGTTCTCAATGAGGCCGGAATAGAATCCAGTGATTCTTTTGCATCTGTCACTAACGCCCCGCCCTCAGGAGTTTGAAGCACGTCACAGTCATTCAATCATTGAATCCTACTCAGAATACCACAGACAAGGTTAGACCTTCCGGATTCTCTTGAATGCTGCCATCAGTTCTTGCCTATACCACGAAGACTCTGATCTCACGGAATGGTTGGCTCGTTTGTCAGACGAGCACTCGGTTGTCAGGCGATCAACCATGCATCGTGCAATCAGGAATCCAAGAGATATTCACTAGAGCCTTGATCGCTTGTAGAACAAGAGTGGTTGTCAGTCACCTTGTTCATGGGTGAGAATGATAATGAGTGTCACGGATCATCACATTCATCAAGTTGAAGAACAAGTGATATCTTAGAACAAGAACAAGCGGAATTGAATGGAAGAACAATAGTAATTGCATTAATACTCGAGGTACAGCAGAGCTCCACACCTTAATCTATGGTGTGTAGAAACTCCACCGTTGAAAATACATAAGCATAAGGTCTAGGCATGGCCGAATGGCCAGCCTCCCAATGATCTAAGAACTAAAATGTCCAAAGATGATCTAGAGATCTAAAGTGATCAAAAGATTCTTAATACAATAGTCAAAGGTCCTACTTATAGAAAACTAGTAGCCTAAGGTGTACAGAAATGAGTAAATGACATAACAATCCTCTTCCGGGCCCACTTGGTGTGTGCTTGGGCTGAGCAATGAAGCATTTTTCGTGCAGAGACTCTTCTTGGAGTTAAACGCCAGCTTTAGTGCCAGTTTGGGCGTTTAACTCCCATTTGGGTGCCAGTTCCAGCGTTTAACGCTGGGATTTCTGAGGGTGACTTTGAACACCGGTTTGGGCCATCAAATCTTGGGCAAAGTATGGACTATCATATATTGCTGGAAAGCCCAGGATGTCTACTTTCCAACGCCGTTGAGAGCGCGCCAATTGGGCTTCTGTAGCTCCAGAAAATCCACTTCGAGTGCAGGGAGGTCAGAATCCAACAACATCTGCAGTCCTTTTTAGTCTCTGAATCAGATTTTTGCTCAGGTCCCTCAATTTCAGCCAGAAAATACCTGAAATCACAGAAAAACACACAAACTCATAGTAAAGTCCAGAAAAGTGAATTTTAACTAAAAACTAATAAAAATATACTAAAAACTAACTAGATCATACCAAAAACATACTAAAAACAATGCCAAAAAGTATACAAATTATCCGCTCATCACAGACTCAATTGTATTTAGCCAAAAACTAAGTGACATGTGATATGCATATGTTGTTTTGTTCATGTAATTGCTCTTGTCATTTTGGTTTAAACTACTGCAGATTAAACTGTTTGACATGATTGTCCAAAAGTAATTTGGAATCTGAATAAAGTAGAGGTTATATGTAAATAATTGTTCCTGCAGTACTAATGGAATCCTCTAATTTTTTTAATCGTAATGGCGTATCAGAGAACATCAAAAAGAAAATATGGCACAGCTCAAGTTCAATGAGGTCATAATCCATAATCATATATTAATGCAGTAAACATATACAAAATAGGAAAGGAAGAGCCAGAGCAATATTCTGCAAGTATATCCGAAGTTCTCAACATGTTGAGAACACAAATTTTGAACAAAAAAATTTCCAACACTTGGGTTCTAAATGCAGAAAGCACACTGCTTCATCAAAATAGTGAAACAAAATAATGTTCTCCTAAACATAATAAACCTAGTCTTCTTTTTTTGTTTTTTGGTGGTTTGAATCCAGGATTCGGAACAAACGTCATGAAGTTAAAAAGTCTTGTTACGATCCCCTATGATGCACCTTGCATAGGATGAGATGGAGGAAGAGTTGTGGGTTGACTGCTTGCTGGTGGGGTGGCAGCAGGTGGGGTGGTTGCTGCTTGAAAGCTGCTTCCTGGAGTTGCTTTTTCTTGTCTGGATGACTTCCTTTTGGGAGGCAGTTTTGGTGGCCTCATAGGAGGAGGCAAGACCTATTAATGAAGATATGTATAATAGTTACTAAAAGTGGAGAAGAATATGCGCATAATAAGATTGAATGTGATATAATTTTGTGAACCTCTTGAGAGTCATCGGTTTGTGACAATAGTGGTTGACTAGCTTCAAGTTGAATTTCGGTGGGGGGTTCTGAGACAAGGGTGGCTTCACCACCATTAGTAGCTGGAGGTTGGACAGCAGCAGCCTTAGTTGCAGCAGCAGCCTTAGCAGCAGCAACAGCCACCTCATCAGCAGCTCTCTTTCCGTAGTTTTTCTTCGTGTGTCCCGATTCACCATAATAATGACAGTGACCTTTTTGATAGATTCTTTTCATCTTCTTCCTCTGCTTTTTACCCCCACTTGGCTCCTCATTTGCATCCTTTCTTCTTTTTTTCGTAAATGGACCTAGTTTCTTTTTAAATTTAGGTGCTTATGGTTTGTTATGTGGTGACTTTTTCCATAGGGCTTGACCTAGAATTGGGTTGATATGGAAGGCATATGTGTTATTATATACTTCTATTGTCAACCACTGGTGACAAAACTCATCTGGTCTTCTACTATGGTAGCTTCGGATCGGTTGCTAGTGGGAATGATTGAGCGTTGTATGAACTCTAACCATCCTCTAGCCACGGGCTTGAGGTCATGCCTTCTCAATTGAACCGACTTTCCTCTTGAATCTCTCTTCCATTGGGCGCCCTCTTCACATATGACTGTGAGGACTTGGTCCAACCTTTGATCAAAGTTGACCCTTCTAGTGTAAGGATGTTCATCTCCTTGCATCATAGGCAAGTTGAACGCCACCCTCACACTCTCCGGACTAAAATCCAAGTATTTCCCCCGAACCATAGTAAGATAATTCTTTGGATTCGGGTTCACACTTTGGTCATGGTTCTTGGTGATCCATGCATTGGCATAGAACTCTTGAACCATCAAGATTCCGACTTGTTGAATGGGGTTGGTAAGAACTTCCCAACCTCTTCTTCGGATCTCATGTCGGATCTCCGGATATTCACCCTTTTTGAGTGAAAAAGGGACCTCGGGGATCACCTTCTTCAAGGCCACAACTTCATAGAAATGGTCTTGATGCACCCTTGAGATGAATCTTTCCATCTCCCATGACTCGGAGGTGGAAGCTTTTGCCTTCCCTTTCCTCTTTCTAGAGGTTTCTCCGGCCTTGGATGCCATAAATGGTTATGGAAAAACTAAAAGCAATGCTTTTACCACACCAAACTTAAAATGTTTGCTCGTCCTCGAGCAAAAGAAGAAAGAAGAGAGTAGGAGAAGAAATGGAGGAGATGGAGAGGGCTTTGTGTTCGGCCAAAAGGGAGAAGAAGTAGTGTTTAAGGTGTGTGAAAATAAAGGAGTGAAGGAGGGTTTATATAGGAGAGGGGGAGAGAGAGGTTCGGCCATTTGAGGGTGGGTTTGGGTGGGAAAGTGGTTTGAATTTGAATGGTGAGGTAGGTGGGGTTTTATGAAGGATGGATGTGAGTGGTGAAGAGAAAGATGGGATTTGATAGGTGAGGGGTTTTTGGGGAAGAGGTGTTGAGGTGATTGGTGAAGAAGAGAGAGAGTGGTAGGGTAGGTGGGGATCCTGTGGGGTCCACAAATCCTGAGGTGTCAAGGAAAAGTCATCCCTGCACCAAATGGCACTCAAAAACACGTTTTGAGCCATTTCTGGCGTTAAACACCGGGCTGGTGCCCATTTCTGGCGTTTAATGCCAGCATCTTACCCCTTTCTGGCGTTTAACGCCAGTCTGGTGCCCCTTTCTGGCGTTAAACGCCCAAAATGGTGCCAGACTGGGCGTTAAACGCCCACCAGCTAACCTCACTGGCGTTTAAACGCCAGTGGGTGCGTCCTCCAGGGTGTGCTGTTTTTCTTTCTATTTTTCATTCTGTTTTTGCTTTTTTCATGGATTTTGTGACTTCTTATGATCATCAACCTACAAAAGACATAAAATAACAAAAGAAAATAATTAATTATAAAACATTGGGTTGCCTCCCAACAAGCGCTTCTTTAATGTCATTAGCTTGACAGAGGACTCTCATGGAGCCTCAGAAATGCTCAGAACCGTGTTGGAACCTCCCAACACCAAACTTAGAGTTTGAATGTGGGGGTTCAACACCAAACTTAGAGTTTGGTTGTGGCCTCCCAACACCAAACTTAGAGTTTGACTGTGGGGGCTCTGTTTGGCTCTGTTTTGAGAGAAGCTCTTCATGCTTCCTCTCCATGATGACAGAGGGATATCCTTGGGCCTTAAACACCAAGGATTCTTCATTCACTTGAATGATCAACTCTCCTCTATCAACATCAATCACAGCCTTTGCTGTGGCTAGGAAGGGTCTGCCAAGGATGATGGATTCATCCATGCACTTCCCAGTCTCTAGGACTATGAAATCAGTAGAGATGTAATGGTCTTCAACTTTGACCAGAACATCCTCTACAAGTCCAAGGGCTTGTTTTCTTGAGTTGTCTGCCATCTCTAGTGAGATCTTTGCAGCTTGCACCTCAAAGATCCCTAGCTTCTCCATTACAGAGAGAGGCATGAGGTTTACACTTGACCCTAAGTCACACAAGGCCTTCTTGAAGGTCATGGTGCCTATGGTACAAGGTATAGAAAACTTCCCAGGATCCTGCCTCTTTTGAGGCAGTTTCTGCCTAGACAAGTCATTCAGTTCTTTGGTGAGCAAAGGGGATTCATCCTCCCAAGTCTCATTTCCAAATAACTTGTCATTTAGCTTCATGATTGCTCCAAGGTATTTAGCAACTTGCTCTTCAGTGACATACTCATCATCTTCAGAGGAAGAATACTCATCAGAGCTCATGAATGGCAGGAGTAAGTCCAATGGAATCTCTATGGTCTCAGTTTAAGCCTCAGATTCCCAAGGTTCCTCATTGGGGAACTCATTGGGGGCCAGTGGACGTCCAGTGAGGTCTTCCTCAGTGGCGTTCACTGCCTCTTCTTCCTCCCAGGATTCGGCCAAATTGATGGCTTTGCACTCTCCTTTTGGATTTTCTTCTGTATTGCTTGGGAGAGTACTAGGAGGGAGTTCAGTAATTTTCTTGCTCAGCTGACCCACTTGTCCTTCCAAATTCCTAATGGAGGACCTAGTTTCAGTCATGAAACTTTGAGTGGTTTTGATTAGATCAGAGACCATGGTTGCTAAGTCAGAGGTATTCTGCTTAGAACTCTCTGTCTGTTGCTGAGAAGATGATGGAAAAGGCTTGCTATTGCTAAACCTGTTTCTTCCACCATTATTGTTATTGAAACCTTGTTGAGGTCTCTGTTGATCCTTCCATGAAAGATTTGGATGATTCCTCCATGAAGGATTGTAGGTGTTTCCATAAGGTTCTCCCATGTAATTCACCTCTTCTATTGAAGGGTTCTCAGGATCATAGGCTTCTTCCTCAGATGAAGCTTCCTTAGTACTGCTTGGTGCATTTTGCATTCCAGACAGACTTTGAGAAATCATATTGACTTGTTGAGTCAGTATTTTGTTCTGAGCCAATATGGCATTCAGAGTATCAATCTCAAGAACTCCTTTCTTCTGACTAGTCCCATTGTTCACAGGATTTCTTTCAGAAGTGTACATGAATTGGTTATTTGCAACCATTTCAATCAGTTCTTGAGCTTCAGTAGGCGTCTTCTTCAGATGAAGAGATCCTCCAGAAGAGCTATCCAAAGACATCTTGGACAGTTCAGAGAGACCATCATAGAAAATACATATGATGCTCCATTCAGAAAGCATATCAGTGGGACACTTTCTGATCAATTGTTTGTATCTTTCCCAAGCTTCATAGAGGGATTCTCCTTCCTTCTGTCTGAAGGTTTGGACTTCCACTCTAAGCTTACTCAATTTTTGAGGTGGAAAGAACTTTGCCAAGAAGGCATTGACTAGCTTTTCCCAAGAGTCCAGGCTTTCTTTAGGTTGAGAGTTCAACCATGTTCTAGCCCTGTCTCTTACAGCAAAAGGGAATAGCATAAGTCTGTAGACCTCAGGGTCAACCCCATTAGTCTTAACAGTGTCACAGATTTGCAAGAACTCAGCTAAAAACTGATGAGGATCTTCCAATGGAAGTCCATGGAACTTGCAATTCTGTTGCATTAGAGAAACTAATTGAGGCTTAAGCTCAAAGTTGTTTGCTCCAATGGCAGGGATAGAGATGCTTCTCCCATAGAAGTCGGGAGTAGGTGCAGTAAAGTCACCCAGCACCTTCCTTGCATTGTTGGCATTGTTGTTGTTTTCGGCTGCCATTTGTTCTTCTTCTTTGAAGAATTCGTTCAGGTGCTCTAAAGAGAGTTGTGCTTTGGCTTCTCTTAGCTTTCTCTTCAAGGTCCTTTCAGGTTCAGGATCAGCCTCAACAAGAATGCCTTTGTCTTTGCTCCTGCTCATAAGAAAGAGAAGGGAACAAGAAAATGTGGAATCCTCTATGTCACAGTATAGAGATTCCTTAAGGTGTCAGAGGAAAAGAAGAGTAGAAGACAGAAGTGGAAAATTCGAACTTAACAAAGGAGATGGAGTTCGAATTTTGCATTAAGGGATAGTATTAGTCCATAAATAGAAGGATGTGAGAAGGAGGGAAGTAATTTTCGAAAATTAAGTGAAAAAAATTTGAAAACATTTTTGAAAAACATTACTTAATTTTCGAAAATGAAAATAGAAAAGAAATCAAGTGATTTTTGAAAAAGATTTTGAAATTAGAAATCAAAAAGATTTGATTGAAAACTATTTTGAAAAAGATGTGGTTAAGAAGATATGATTGATTAAAAAAATGTGATTGAGAAGATATGATTTGAAAAACATTTTAAAAAGATTTGATTTGAAAATTAAAAACTTGACTAACAAGAAAAGATATGATTCAAACATTAAACCTTTCTCAACAGAAGAGGTAACATACTTGAAATGTTGAATCAAATCATTAATTGATAGTAAGTATCTTTAAAATTGGAAAGAAATTGATTTTGAAAAAGATTTGATTGGAAAATTGATTTGAAAAAGATTTGATTTTGAAAAGATTTTGAAAACTTAGAAAAAATTTGATTTGAAAACAAAATCTTCCCCTCTAGCCATCCTGGCGTTAAATAACGCCCAAAATGCTACCCTTTTGGGCGTTAAACGCCCAACCAGGTACCCTGGCTGGCGTTTAAACGCCAGTCTGTCCTTCTTCACTGGGCGTTTTGAACGCCCAGCTTTTTCTGTGCAATTCCTCTGCTGTATGTTCTGAATCTTCAATTCTCTGTATTATTGACTTGGAAAGACACACATTAAAAATATTTTTGGATTTTTAATAACAAGGACAAACCAAAATGCAACAAGAATCAAATAACAATGCATGCAAGACACCAAACTTAGCAGTTTGTATACTACTGACACTAACAAAATGAAAATGCATATGAGACACACAAAACACTCAAGTCAATTGAATTCAAAGATCAGAGCACGAAAATTATCAAGAATATCTTGAAGATCACTAAGATACATGAATGAATGCATGCAATTGACACTAAACTTATGATGAGACACTAGACTCAAACCAGAAATATTTTTGGATTTTATGATTTTGTAAATTTTTTTTTTGTGTTTTTTCGAAAATTAAATGGAAAAAGGTATCAAAATTCTTAATGAGAATTCCAGGAATCAGTGCAATGCTAGTCTAAGACTCCGGTCCAGGAATTAGACATGGCTTCACAGCCAGCCAAGCTTTCAAAGAAAGCTTCGGTCCAAAACACTAGACATGGCCAAAGGCCAGCCAAGCCTTAGCAGATCACTGCTCCAAAAGCAAGATTTGATAAAAACCAACAAGCTCTTGTGGTGATAAGTTGAAACCTCGGTCCAATGAGATTAGACATGGCTTCTCAGCCAGCCAGATTTCAACAAATCATCATGAAACTCTAGAATTCATCTTCAAGAATTTCGAAAAAAAATAAATACCTAATCTAAGCAACAAGATGAACCGTCAGTTGTCCAAACTTGAACAATCCCTGGCAATAACGCCAAAAACTTGGTGTTGTTGCCGGATCTTGGCACTGATGTTACCAAAAGCTTGCTCAAAACTTGAACAATCCCCGGCAACGGCGCCAAAAACTTGGTGCGCGAAATTGTGAACAATACTTTTTCACAACTCTCATAATCCCCGGTCATGAACCCCAAAAACTTGGTGGCTCAATACCATGGCATTACATAACTTCGCACAACTAACTAGCAAGTGCACTGGGTCGTCCAAGTAATAAACCTTACGCGAGTAAGGGTCGATCCCACGGAGATTGTTAGTATTGAAGCAAGCTATGGTCATCTTGTAAATCTTAGTCAGGCAAACTCAAATGGTAATGGTGATGAACGAAAATAACACAAAGGTAAAGATAGAGATACTTATGTAATTCATTGGTAGGAACTTCAGATAAGTGCATGAAGATGCCTTCCCTTCCGTCTCTCTGCTTTCCTACTGTCTTCATCCAATCCTTCTTACTCCTTTCCATGGCAAGCTTAAGCAAGGGTTTCACCGTTGTCAGTGGCTACCTCCCATCCTCTCAGTGAAAGCGATTGCATATGCTCTGTCACAGCATAGCGGAATTCATCTGTCGGTTCTCAATCAGGCCGGAATAGAATCCAGTGATTCTTTTGCGTCTGTCACTAACGCCCCGCCTTCAGCAGTTTGAAGCACGTCACAGTCATTCAATCATTGAATCCTACTCAGAATACCACAGACAAGGTTAGACCTTCCGGATTCTCTTGAATGCTGCCATCAGTTCTCGCCTATACCACGAAGACTCTGATCTCAAGGAATGGTTGGCTCGTTTGTCAGACGAGCACTCGGTTGTCAGGCGATCAACCATGCATCGTGCAATCAGGAATCCAAGAGATATTCACTAGAGCCTTGATCGCTTGTAGAACAAGAGTGGTTGTCAGTCACCTTGTTCATGGGTGAGAATGATAATGAGTGTCACGGATCATCACATTCATCAAGTTGAAGAACAAGTGATATCTTAGAACAAGAACAAGCGGAATTGAATGGAAGAACAATAGTAATTGCATTAATACTCGAGGTACAGCAGAGCTCCACACCTTAATCTATGGTGTGTAGAAACTCCACCGTTGAAAATACATAAGCATAAGGTCTAGGCATGGCCGAATGGCCAGCCTCCCAATGATCTAAGAACTAAAATGTCCAAAGATGATCTAGAGATCTAAAGTGATCAAAAGATTCTTAATACAATAGTCAAAGGTCCTACTTATAGAAAACTAGTAGCCTAAGGTGTACAGAAATGAGTAAATGACATAAAAATCCTCTTCCGGGCCCACTTGGTGTGTGCTTGGGCTGAGCAATGAAGCATTTTTCGTGCAGAGACTCTTCTTGGAGTTAAACGCCAGCTTTAGTGCCAGTTTGGGCGTTTAACTCCCATTTGGGTGCCAGTTCCAGCGTTTAACGCTGGGATTTCTGAGGGTGACTTTGAACGCCGGTTTGGGCCATCAAATCTTGGGCAAAGTATGGACTATCATATATTGCTGGAAAGCCCAGGATGTCTACTTTCCAACGCCGTTGAGAGCGCGCCAATTGGGCTTCTGTAGCTCCAGAAAATCCACTTCGAGTGCAGGGAGGTCAGAATCCAACAGCATCTGCAGTCCTTTTTAGTCTCTGAATCAGATTTTTGCTCAGGTCCCTCAATTTCAGCCAGAAAATACCTGAAATCACAGAAAAACACACAAACTCATAGTAAAGTCCAGAAAAGTGAATTTTAACTAAAAACTAATAAAAATATACTAAAAACTAACTAGATCATACCAAAAACATACTAAAAACAATGCCAAAAAGTATACAAATTATCCGCTCATCACAGACTCAATTGTATTTAGCCAAAAACTAAGTGACATGTGATATGCATATGTTGTTTTGTTCATGTAATTGCTCTTGTCATTTTGGTTTAAACTACTGCAGATTAAACTGTTTGACATGATTGTCCAAAAGTAATTTGGAATCTGAATAAAGTAGAGGTTATATGTAAATAATTGTTCCTGCAGTACTAATGGAATCCTCTAATTTTTTTAATCGTAATGGCGTATCAGAGAACATCAAAAAGAAAATATGGCACAGCTCAAGTTCAATGAGGTCATAATCCATAATCATATATTAATGCAGTAAACATATACAAAATAGGAAAGGAAGAGCCAGAGCAATATTCTGCAAGTATATCCGAAGTTCTCAACATGTTGAGAACACAAATTTTGAACAAAAAAATTTCCAACACTTGGGTTCTAAATGCAGAAAGCACACTGCTTCATCAAAATAGTGAAACAAAATAATGTTCTCCTAAACATAATAAACCTAGTCTTCTTTTTTTGTTTTTTGGTGGTTTGAATCCAGGATTCGGAACAAACGTCATGAAGTTAAAAAGTCTTGTTACGATCCCCTATGATGCACCTTGCATAGGATGAGATGGAGGAAGAGTTGTGGGTTGACTGCTTGCTGGTGGGGTGGCAGCAGGTGGGGTGGTTGCTGCTTGAAAGCTGCTTCCTGGAGTTGCTTTTTCTTGTCTGGATGACTTCCTTTTGGGAGGCAGTTTTGGTGGCCTCATAGGAGGAGGCAAGACCTATTAATGAATATATGTATAATAGTTACTAAAAGTGGAGAAGAATATGCGCATAATAAGATTGAATGTGATATAATTTTGTGAACCTCTTGAGAGTCATCGGTTTGTGACAATAGTGGTTGACTAGCTTCAAGTTGAATTTCGGTGGGGGGTTCTGGGACAAGGGTGGCTTCACCACCATTAGTAGCTGGAGGTTGGACAGCAGCAGCCTTAGTTGCAGCAGCAGCCTTAGCAGCAGCAACAGCCACCTCATCAGCAGCTCTCTTTCCGTAGTTTTTCTTCGTGTGTCCCGATTCACCATAATAATGACAGTGACCTTTTTGATAGATTCTTTTCATCTTCTTCCTCTGCTTTTTACCCCCACTTGGCTCCTCATTTGCATCCTTTCTTCTTTTTTTCGTAAATGGACCTAGTTTCTTTTTAAATTTAGGTGCTTATGGTTTGTTATGTGGTGACTTTTTCCATAGGGCTTGACCTGGAATTGGGTTGATATGGAAGGCATATGTGTTATTATATACTTCTATTGTCAACCACTGGTGACAAAACTCATCTGGTCTTCTACTAACCCTTGCCAATGCAGCACAAGCATGCACACACGCATCCCTAAATAACATTATCACAAGTCCAAAGATTACCAATATTAAGCCAACAGCCAAGAAAAAAATAACAAAGCAAGAAACAAGTAAAAGTATATCACCACTCAATTGCCAAAAATCACATGTGCAGAGCCTCTTTCCCAGATCAACAACTATGTTAGTCGGCCACCCGTGAACCTCGAATTTCTCGTATTCAGAGTCACCAGACCACATCGGGACCCAACTCTTTGACTCCTTCCTTATTTTTTCCAATCTACTGCGCTGTATAGGTGGTAGAATACCAGTGTTGGAATTAAGCTTCACTTTGTTCCTAGCGATTAACCTCATTGCATACAGTCTGACTTTCTCTAACAGTGTAATGATAGGTTTGGCTCTAGCTTCTTTGATCCTTGAGTTGAAGACTTCACAAGCATTATTGCAGATATTGTCTATTTTAGGTGCGTTGCTGAAGAAAGCCCAGCTCCAAGAGTCTCTAGGCCACTTGTTCAAATACTCCCAAGCTTCCTTGTTAACTCTCTCAATCTTTTTTATACTCTCTAGGAACCCATCTTGGCTGGTGCACCTTGCACACTCCTATAGCAACCCTCTCAGCTGGAGATTTTTCCACTGCTTGTTGAAGTTCTTCCATAAGTGCCACACACAGAATCTGTGATAGACACCTGAAAAAACCTCATTAACAGCATGGATTAGGTCCTGAATTTAAAAAAAATAGTGACATACAACTTATCGAGCATCAAACTGATCCCTTTAGTTATATAAGTGACGTTAATTTAGTCCCTTAAGTTTTAAAAGTGACATCAACTTAGTCCCTTCAGTTTTATAAGTGACATCAGTTTAGTCCCTCTTCGATGCATTACATATCAGTTCCATATACATATACCAGTTCATGGAGCAGTAGTCTATCTATTTAGGCAAAGTAGTTGTTCATTACAAACACAGCAGTTCAGCAGTTCAGCATATATAAAACGAAATTATACAACAACAAAACAATAAAAATCAAAGTGGCCTATACAAATTATATCAGAACAGCCTATACAAATTATACAAACTATGCAATTGCTCATGCTAATATCAGAGCAGCCTATACAAATTATATCAGAGCAGCCTATACAAATTATACAACAACAAAACAACAAAAACATGGATAAAATGTATCTTCTGCATATCTGAAATGAAACAGAGCTTGTTTTGCTTATAATCTCCCAAGTCTTGATGAAGTAATTCCAAGAACCACCTCCAGTTTTCAGTATTTTCAACAGGGACAATTGCATATGCAATCACATATATGTGATTGTTTGCATCTTGTCCAATTGCAGACAAGATCTGGCCACAATACTGGGTCTTCAGAAAAGCTCCATCCAAGCCTATGAGCGGTCTGCAGCCAGCCACAAATCCCTTCTTACAAGCATCCAACCAGATGTACATATTTTCAAATATTGGTTCATCATCAGGGTTGGGCTGAGGGATAACTCCAATTGTGACAGTAGAGCCTGAGTTACTCCTAAGTAGTGTTAGTCCATAATCCCTTACCATCCCATACTGGGCAGCAGCATCACCATACACAACAGTCCTAACATCTCCAAAGGCCCTAGTCAGTGAACACTTGCTTAGTTCCAAGTCACATTTTGTCTTAAAATACTGAGCAGCCTCACAGTGTCTTAAGTTAGGATATTTTCGTAGCTTCTTCACCAATTTCCCGGCCAGCCACTTCCTATTAGCCATCTATTTTTGGTTTCCCTTGCACAACTGTGATAATCATTGAACGTCTTGATCTGCCAGTAATTGTTCTCAGTGTTGTTAGCAGCATAGACAAGCCATCCACAGTTCTCATCCTTACACACTGTTCTCATCCTTACATTATCATTCTTTTTAAACCAAATCCTCCGACCCTCTTGGATACAATATTCACGCACAGCCTCTTTGAACTCCATCTTTGTAGTAAATATCATTCCAACAGCAAGCCTAAGCTCCCCAAACCTACCTCCATCTCTGAACACAGGGAAAACCTCATCCGAATCAACCTCTTCCAATTCATCTTCAGAGTTTGGAGGAGTCTTCAGTTCTTCTGAGTGCCATGAGTCTCCACCATCAGATTCCTGATAACCTTCATCTTGGGCATCATCATATGTTCCCATGGACCCGAACCTAGGAATTGGTCCAAAAAACGTGCATCATCCTCAGAGCCTGAGTCAGCACACACAGGACCATCATCCTCAACCATTATAGCCCTCTTTTGTTTAGAAGTTTTCTTAGCTATCCTGGTTCTCTCCTTCACATTTGTCTTTTTCTTTCCTGCTGATCTCTCCACACCCATATCTTCCTCACTAGACACTACATCACCATCAGACCGATATGGTTCATCCTCCTCACTACCATCATTGGCTTCACTATTTGAGGAATCCTCTGAGCTAGACAATGCCACAAGTTCTATTTGGGGCTGTTTTTCCTTACCAATACTTCTTACACTAATTCCACTAGTAGCTGCTCTTGTTAATGGCATCCTTCTATATGGTTTTGGTGCTTCAGATTTTACATTCCTAGTCCCTCTTCTTGGTACAGCAGACTTCTTGGTCTCTTTTGATTTCGACCATGGTTTAGGCATTTCAGTGGGTAGCGACATTTTTTTGGGTGGGTTTTTCGGCTTGGTTTTAATGGGTTGAGTCACTGTTTTTAGAGGTGGATTGGGGTTGGACATAGGAGTTGCAGTGGGGTGGGGTTCTATTTTTTTGCTGGTTTACTAACAGTAATTAAAATAGGTGGGAGCTTTGTAGTTGAGTCTGGTTTTTCGGTGGGAATAGTGGTGTTATTTGGTGCACAGGTTGGAGTAGATGCTGCTGTGGTGGGAATTGGCTCGGCATTGTCATTGGTGGTGGGGTTTGGGGTGGGATTCAAATCCTATATCACGAAGACCTCCTTCCCTTTATATGAAACTGCCTCTGCTTTCTTAATGTACAAAGGTTCTGAGACTTCATGTTCATAGTAAACATGAACAACCCTCTTGTTCTGCTTACCAAGGTAGCACATCTCCAACAGCTCCTTATCATTTGTTAAAGCCCTTAGACTATTTTGCAACGACCTATTAGGAACCAGCCACCATGTTTGAGTGACCTTGTCATATCTAAGATCCTTGTGGTAGTCTCGGACAAAGAAGATGTCCAGTTTGTCTGTATCAACTCCTGGCAACTCAAAGACATCTCCACCATTGTAAGTCACACCTCCATCAACATCTGTGATGAATGATCCTCCATGGTGAAATAGGATGGTAATCAAATCATCACCCATCTGCAATTTAAAATTTTTTTATCTTATATCAGCCTCCCTAAACTTCAACCACATTACCAACTTACTAACTCCATAACTAAAACTGTAACAGCAGTAAACCCTTGGACAAAAAAACAAATTTTCGTCTTAACAAAAACCCCCTTAGTTAGCCTAACCACTAAGAAACCTCCTCCTGATCAAACCCTAGCCAATACCCCAAAACACAAGCATGCATTCCGACACAAAACACTCGAACAAAATGTTTTTCCCCTTGTGAAGAATATATTAACAACAAAATTCAAAAAATAGAGCTTCACCACACATTTAAATATTTTTTGTGTACCTTTATCAGAGAAATCCGTCTTCACAACTCTCTGTCTGATGCAGATGATGAAGGCAATCCTCTGGAGTTTAGGTTCTCCACCAAAATATGCTCTGGTGATTGCAATAGCACTGGCGCCAGTGAAGAGGGTAACGGAGAAGAAGAGAGCTCTACTTTGTGTTGTGTTTGTGTGTTTGAGTGTGGGAGACGAGGCGTTAGTGTAACGTTGAGGGAGGGGATTTTTTCCCATAAAACGACGATGTTTTATGTCTTTTTGGCGCCACACCAAAAATGACGGCGTTTTGGGCTGCTAACGTGTCACCAACGACGCCTGGAGAGCTTTTCGATTGCGCTAGCTGGACGAAATTCACCGGAAGGACCACTATGAGTACCGGAGATCAACTTCAGGGACGATCTAGATAATTCTTTAAGTTCAAGGATTACTTTGAGCCTCGAGGACAACTTCAGAGACCATTTTGATGCTTACCTCGTCAAATTAGTCTTCCTTCCGTTAATTGGATGATGACGTTGATAATTGGATTTTTGACGGTTTAGAATTTCTCAAATAAAATCTCGTCGAAGTATAGTTTCTAAACCAAGCAATAATCCTTTCATACAAAAAGTTGTTTGTCACTAAAACAAACCCCTAAATTTATAAACCGAAGTATTCAAACCTCGGGTCGTTCTCCCTAGGAATTGTAATGAAGTGTTTTGTTATTGGTTGAGTTATTTTTGGGGTTTTGATAAGAGGCATGAAAGATAAATGGCAAGAAAGTAAACTAACAACTATAAAAGGCTCTTGGCAAGGTATGAAAATTAGAAGTCCTATCCTAGTTATCCTTCTCAATTGTGATGAGAATTGTTTATTGCTACCACTTAGTTAACTCTTACTAAATAAAGGAAAGTCAAGTGGATGAATTGACTTGAGCCACAAGTTCTAGCCAACTCCCAAGGAAAGACTAGCTTTAGTGCACTCCAAACCAATTAGCAATCTCTCCAATTACCAATCAACAAAGGAATTAGATAACTCAAGTGTCACTAATTACTCTACCTAGGCCAAGAGGAACAAAATCTACACTATATCTAGAAGAGGCATTTCAACAAACACATAAAGTGCAATAAAAGTAAACAACATAAATTGAAAGAATTAAAGGAATCTATAACTACAAAAACAAGAGATCAACAATGGAAAAGCAAAGAAGAACAATTTATTATGAATTACCTCTTATTGAATTGGAAGAATGTAGAAGGAACAATATTAGATCTACAACAAAATATAAGAACAACATAAAGGAAATTACAACAAAAGAATAGAAGAAGACTGAATCTAACAACAAGGAATTGAGATGTAGAAGTAGAAGAAGATGAATTAAAATCTAGATCTAAGAACTAAACCTAATCTTAATTCTAATCCTAGAGAGAAGTGAGAGCTTCTCTCTCTAGAAACTAATTCTAACTACTAAACTAAACTAATGGTAACTAACATATGTTTCCCTCTTCACTCTTTGGGTTAAATAGCATCAGAAATGAGTTGGATTGGACCCACAAGGCTTTAGAATTCGCTGGCCACGTTTTGCTTTAAGTGAACCAGGTGGCAACAACGGTGCGTGCGCGTACTATGCGCGTGCGCGCCACCATACGTGTAGCAACTATGGCAAATATTATATTGTTTCGAAGCCTCGGATGTTAGCTTTCCAACCCAACTGGAACCGCATCATTTGGACGTCTGTAGCTCAAGTTATGGTCGTTTAAGTGCGAAGAGGTCGGCTTGACAGCTTTCCGGTTCTTTCATTTCTTCATGAGTTCTCCAACTTTTCATGCTTTCTTTCTTCATTCCCTTAATCCAATCTTTGCCTCCTAAACCTTAAGCCACTTAACAAACATATCAAGGCATCTAATGGAATCAAGGTGAATTAAATTTATTTATTTTAAGACCTAAAAAGCATGTTTTCACTCTTAAGCACAATTAAAGGAGAATATACAAAACCATGCTATTTCATTGAATAAATGTGGGTAAAAGGTGATAAAATCCCTAAAATTAATACAATATAAACCGTCAAAACGGGGTTTATCAGACGTGTCACATTAAGTGCCACGTGGCAGGTCAGTGACACGTGGCTTGACATGTAAAAAAATTATTAGTCAAAATAGTCCTTGAAATTTCAAACGTAAGTCATTTTCATTTTCATCTCTCAAATTTTAAAAATTCGTCAAACTAGTTCTTATATAAATTTTTTTATTTTTTCTTCATAATATTAAATTTAAAATATTTTTTGATACTACTAATTTTAATAGAAATGTAATTGACAAAGAAAATATTAGTAATTGTATCTTTTCTTCTTAAAAACTTTTTCAATAAAATTATCTCTCTCCTTTAATTCTTCTCAAAATCTCTCTTATTCTTTTCTATTCTAAAACATTTTTCTTACATTATTGCATTTTGCTGGAATATATAGATATACTCAAAATTGAAATGTATGTATTTATTAACCTAAACAAAGTTATATGCTCCAAATCAAAATTTATATATGCTAACCTAAACAAAGTTATACCACTATTTTTTTTTCTACTACATCTTTTTTTTCCATTACGATATTACTTACATATAGGATGTAATAGTAGTGATACTTAGAGTCAAAATTCAAGAAGATCCACAAATTTTGCTTCAATTCCTATATGAACTGGTAGTGATAAACCAGTTTTTCAATTATTGAGTTTTACTATATAAATTAAATAATAATAAAAATTATAATTTAAAAAATTTAAAAGATTTAAAATTTAAAATAATTATTATATTATTTAGTAAAATTTAAAATATCAAATTTTTAAATATATAATCAACAATTATTTGACAAACTCATTTAAATAAAAAAAATTCACATAAAAAATTACAATTTAAAAATGTAAAATTTTAAAATATAAATCACAAAATAACTTTATAAAAATTTAATTATTTTTATTATTTTATGTAAAGAGAATTTTGTTTATTAAGGTTTAAAAAATAATATTAAAATTAGTAGTATAAAAAAAATTATAAATTTAATATTATAAAAAATTATATAAGGACTAGTTTGATTAATTTTTAAAATTTGAGGGATGAAAATGACTTACGTCTGGACTTTCAAAAACTATTTTGACTAATAAAAAACTTTTTTACATGTCAAGTGATGCCACGTGACACGTCATCATCCAACTGACGGAAGGACTAATTTGACTTACAGTTTATCTTTCAGGGACTAATTTGATTAAAAAAAAATCATTCGGGGACGAAAATGAAGATTGCATGGCCTTTTAGGGACGAATTTAAGTATTAACCCTTCAAATGACATAATCTTTCTATTCTTATTAAACATAATTTTAATGGAATTAATATTTTATTAGTGAATTCTGCTAGGGAACCAAGAGAGGGTTCAGCCGACTTCTGTCAACTTTTTAATGGGCTGGACCTCAAAACTCATCTTAATAAAAATAAGTTAATATGGATGTTTCTTCTGCTAAGTATTGGAATTTTTCTTTTTCATACCGAATGGATGTTTTTTTTACATATTTTTCGAATTTTTTTGTATTGTAAATGTGAATGTCTCTATTTCTTTTAGAATTTCATAATTTTTTTTTAAATTTTATAGATATCTAATTATTTTGTTAAACATTAGGATATTTTTTTTCATATTAAATAAATATTTTTTTATATTTCTATAATTGTTCAAGGACAATTTGTGCTCCACCACTGCTTCCTTAAACAATTCCTGAAGCTGAACCAAGTGCAAGGCAGAGATCGATTCTAAGGGTATCTACGTGATGTCTTTGACATGCACCTTCCCTATGGGCGAAGCTTCATATTCTTCGCTATCCGGGAAAGCCTTCGATTCGGGGTCTCCCATCTGGCTCAATGGGGACCTTTAATTCTGCGACTGTGACAGAGTTAAAGAAGCTTACATGCATGGCATCCGAACTCTCATACACATTCCAACCATCGATGACGTTCTTGAAATAGGTTCCTACGATCTCATCACTAAAAACTAGGCTCTCCTTCAACAAACCAAGTCCCTCTTTGGATCGCAACACCAACAACTCAATGCATTACTGCGTCACTTTCAGCCTGAGGAGTTGCAGAATCTTGGGTGAGGGCAGAGGCGAAGAGGAACTGATGGTGAGAGAGAGAGTTCTGTATGCGGTTGTTGGAGGTGGGTAGGTTAATGTGAGAAAGAAGAGGAAGGTTTTTATAGGTTTTAATTAGGTTTACTTAATCAATTTTAAATTTTTTATATTTTGAATTTAAAAAATTTAAAATTAATTATTAATATAATTATAATTAATTAGGGTTAACCACAAAAAATACCCCTGAATTATTCAAACGCTGACAAAAAGTACACCCAAATTTTACTATCGACAAAAATACCTTCAAATAATTTAAAAACACAACAACAATACCCAACGGTAAATATATATTTTCAAAAAATACCTTAGAGATTGAATTTTGATGCAATTTTTTGCAAGCATAATTATAAAAATAATATATTATTATACATAAAAATTGGTGATATTTTGTTAAGTATATAATTTTTTAATAATTGTTTTTGTTAATAACCAATAATACTTTTAAAAAATCATAAAACAATATATACAAAATTATCAAATTTTAAGAATAGTAATATCTCATTTTTCTAATTATGCTTGCAAAAAATTGCATCAAAATTCAATCTTTAATGTATTTTTTGAGAATACATATTTAATATTAGTTTTTTTTGCAAGATTATCTAACATTAAATATGTATTTCTCAAAAAATATATTAGAGATTGAATTTTGATACAATTTTTTGTAAGCATGATTAAAAAAATGAGATATTAGTATCCTTAAAATTTGGTGATTTTTCGTTGAGTATATATTTTTTTGTAATTTTTTGTTAACAACTAATAATACTTTTAAAAAATCACAGAAAAATATATACTTAAAAAATTTACCGAATTTTAAGAATAATAATATCTCATTTTTTTAAATTATTCTTGTTAAAAATCATATCAAAATTTAATCTCGAAGGCATTTTTTGAAAATATATATTTACTGTTGGATATTGTTGTTACGTTTTAAATTATTTAAAGGTGTTTTTGTTGATAGTAAAATTTGAAAACATTTTTATCAGCGTTTGAATAATTTAAGGGCGTTTTTAGTGATTAACCCAATTAATTAAGTTATTCCATTCTTAACTGATTAAGAGTTGGTTTTATATATTTTTTTTTTCAGTTTTATCAAATAAAAGATCATGTGTTATGGTTATCAAATATATTTAGAAATAGTTATTTACTCTTTTTATTGAAGAACATGTTACATTACTGATAAGTTTTATAACGAAAATATAATGGACATAGATAAAAGAAAAATTAATTAATAAAAATACTATTTATTTTATTTGTGAGAAAAGAAAAATAAAAACAAAAATAATAACTTCATGTTAATTAAAAAACTTAGTCACCACAACTTTTTCTTCACCCATAATATTGGCTAGTAAGTACAATATGAATTACCATTGAAATATAGGAAATATTTCTAAGATTTGTTAACTTATACTATTATACTATTATATTTCAATTAATATTTTTATATCTTATATATAATATTATTTTTGCTTCATAATAACTTATTTTAATATAAATATTATATAATAATAAATTTAATCTTTAAATGTAAAACTTTATTAGTTTATTATATATAATTTTCAAAATTATATATGTTAGTTTTATGTCACATTAATCCTGTCTTATCCAATTTTTATCTATTTAATTTAAAATTAAGCTCCAATTTTGAAAATAAATATATTATATTTAGATTGATTTACATATGACTGACTTAATTTGGCCCATATATATCTTACTAGGGAGTAACTGTTAAAATTATTATAATTTATTTTGATATAAAAATTATTAAAAATAAAATACATTAGTATTAATTTATTTTAATAAAAATTAAATCTAAAATAAAAAAATCTTATGCAAATTCCCACTTACAAATTTCAACCCAAATTCGCAGTAAGAGCTTTTTAATAGACTTGTTCGATGGTCGGTTGCCGGACAGGTCAGGTGGTTATTGAAGAGGGTGAGAACACCTCAATCGCGGTCGTACTGGGTTCGGATTCGCCGTGTAGCCAAGCTCTCGTTGTGAAAGGAAAGAGGGGGTGCCACCTGCAAAGACACTCCGACGCTCTAGTCAGCTAGTGTGCAGCCAGGGAGAATGATAGGTGGGAAAGGTGACGTACCTTGGGGGAAGGGCAGGTCCTTCCCCATTTATACCGTGTCAGAAGCAGGTCCTGCAAGGATAGGCCCACCTTCCTCGAAGCTTCCTTACTGCTGCTGTGGAGAGCTATCAAAGGACGCGTGTCCGGGCCGCGTAATGGATTGGACGTGCCCGACCGCTCGGATCGGGTCGTCAGTGGGTCGGGTTGACCCGCGAGTGGCCTGGGCCAGGCCATAACAAGACTAAAAGTGTGTTTGGATAAATTATTTATAAATTTTAGGAAAGTTCAAATAAAAATGATCTTTTTAAAATAAAAGATTAATAAAATAACAAAATTAATTTCTTTTAAATTAAAATAACAAATAAAATTTTAGAAATATAATGTTAACTAAGTTCCTAGTAGGATCATGAAATCATAATAATTTGGATATACTATCAAAAATGATATCTGAATGTTTACGTTATTGATAAAAATACTTAAAAAATACGAATGACAAATAAATTTTTAAAATATATAAACGTAATAAATAACCAAATGTTAAATATATATTTTTAAAAAAATTTTACCCATCATATTTTAATATGATTTTTTTGCAAATATTATTAAAAATTAAAATATTTTTATTTTTAAAATATGATAATTTTACACCAAACAAATATTTTTTAATATGTTCGGTGGTCGGTTGCCGGACAGGTCGGGTGGTTATTGAAGGGGGTGAGAACGCCTCAATCGCGGTCGTACTGGGTTGGGATTCGCCGTGTAGCCGAGCTCTCGTTGTGAAAGGAAAGAGGGGATGCCACCTGCAAAGACACTCCGACGCTCTAGTCAGCTAGTGTGCAGGCGGGGAGAATGATAGGTGGGAAAGGTGACGTACATTGGGGGAAGGGCAGGTCCTTCCCCATTTATACCGTGTCAGAGGTGGGCCCTGCAAGGATAGGCCCACCTTCTTCGAAGCTTCCTTACAGCTGCTGTGGAGAGCTATCAAGGACGCATGTCCGGGCCGCGTAATGGATTGGACGTGCCCGACTGCTCGGATCGGGTCGTCAGTGGGTCGGGTTGACCTGCGAGTGGCCTGGGCCAGGCCATAACAGTGCCCCCACGCGCCAGTGGTAGTCGTGGGAGCTATCAATGGCGTGTCGTCTCGCGTTTCGTTCATTCTCGTCAGGTCGGCCGCCCGTGGGAGGGACATGCCCCTAATGTGCGTTTCTCTTGGTTGCATAAGCAGCAGTTTCGTCGCCTCGTTCCTTGTGTCGAGCATTGAATGCTCATAATGGGGTAAAAACCCTGTTTGCAAAGACTATTTTGCCCTCAGGTTTTTCGCGCTTCCTGGGAGGCAGTTTTAAACAGTCAGTTTCATTTCTTCCTTTTTTATACTTCTGCACTTCTGCATACTCCCGTTTCTTCTGTCTTCCTGCTACTCTCTCCCCAAAGTTTCAGAGTGCATTCTCCCTTCATCCTTCATCTCTTACAACCAATTCAGGTAGTTTTTGAATCCTTCTCTTTTATGCTTTGTTCTTGCATGCTTGTTGCTTGTATTTGCTTGGTTTTTGTTGTTATGTGGCCTTTTGATGCTGGTTAGATGTGTTAGGGGAGGGGCACCATTCCAGGGTAGGTTTTGTTTGAACCTTTTATGTTTTAATTGTGTTTAGTCTTAGTTGGGGAGTAGTGGGGGTAGCGTCTGTATTCGACCTGAGCACCCGACCTCTTAGACTGACTGGATGGTCCCCCCATGTAGGTATGGCTCGCACGACCTCCCGGGCTTCCCCTTCTCCCGCGGCGTACGACCCCTACGCCTGGGTCGTTTCCGATGTAAAGGACTCTCCCAACCTAATGGGGGAGGAGGAGCTCACCGAGTTCCGTCAAGCCGAGTACCTATGCGGAGGGACCGACGAGGAGGCCAATTATGACGTCTTCGTCCCGGCTCCTCATGAGCGCTTGTACGAGCTCAACTTCCATGCTCCCCGAGTTCCCGATTGGATATGGTTCTACAAATCTATGTTTACCCAGGTTGGGGTTCGTATTCCGTTTTCCGCCTTCCAAATGGCGCTTCTAAGCCGGGTTTCCGTGGTACCGTCGCAGTTGCATCCGAACAGCTGGGCTTCAATCCGCTGTTTCGAGATGGTTTGTGAATATCTCGAGCTGCCGGTGTCTGTAGATGTCTTTCTTTTCTTTTTCAATCTTACAAACCCTTCGAAGGAGGGGAAACATAAGAAGGGGTTTATGTCCTTCCGGTCTGCCCAAGGTCGGAGGATTTTTGGTTTGTTTGAGGACTCCTATCACGGATTTAAGGATAAATATTTCAAGGTCCGCCCTGTCAAAGGTCGTCATCCCTTTTGGTTGTCTTTGGAGGGGGCACGCCTTATCCCGACCTATTGGAGCTTCGGGGTAGGGTCCAATGCCTTTGTTAAAGTATCCTATAAGGGCATCTCTGTGGTGGATAGAAAGATTGCCGATGTGTTGATGGCGGTCTTTGGGAGGAATCATGTGAATCCTCACCTCCTCATGGGTGATCGGGAGGCCGGTCGCAATTATATTTGTGAGAAGCCTTTGCTTGTTTTGTCTCAGCTTCTTGCTTTCCCTAATAACTCATTGTGACTAACCGACTTCTTTTTCTTTTTACAGTGGGGATGTCTGCCGAGATAACGGGTCTCCCTAACTTGTTCCAAACCTTCCTTTGCGCGAGTGACGACGAGGGAGGTAATGAAAAATCTGCTGTTCCTCCGGAGGATAAGGCCAATTCCGAGCAAGGGGCCACGGTCGAGAAGACCGGCACCTCGGGTCAGGATGCCCTAGTTCACAGCGACAGGGCGGTTCACGCTTCCCCGATCCGTGAAGTGGTCGGCACTGGGGGGTCAACGTCCAACCCTACTGCCGATGAAGAGGTGGAGGAGGTTCCAAGCTTGAAGAGGAAGAGGAAGATGTCCAGCAGTCCTGAGAGGGTTCTTACTGTAATGGAGAAGAATTTTGACGCCGGGAACTTTATCAATTCTCAGCTGATTCCCGGTACTAAAGAGCATTTTCAGAGTCATTCCTTGCCGGACAAGTGAGGTGGATGTATCGTACTCTCTTGCATGGCGCAGTGATAGCTCGAAAAGCCGAGTTCGAACTGTCCGGGATGGAATCTCTTCGCAGGAGATTGGAATCAGCTGGGAAGGCTAATAATGAGCTTAAGAGTGAAGTTGAGACTCTCCGGGAGCAGCTGACCCAATCAAATGAGAAGCTTGACGCTGCCGAGAAGAAGGCCACTACCGCCGAGAAGAAGTTGGAAGAGTCGGACGCCACGGTTTTACGTCTTGTCGAACGCGAAATGGCTTTAGAGAGTCAGGTCGGCGCGGCACAAAAATGGGTGGCCGAGATTGAGAAGGAGAACCAAGTTATGGAGGCTGAACTGGCAACATTAAAAACAAAGTATAAAGACATCGTCAAGCAGGGGAAGGGTGCGATCCTGGTGACCGAGGAGACCCTTAAAGCTCAGGTCAAAATTGTTGCCCCCGATTTTGACACGTCGGCGATTGGCGTCTTCAAGGTGATCAAAGACGGAAAAATTGTTGACGTTCCTAAGAAATGAATCCTCTTTTTCTGTGTAAAACCTTTTGGTCTAGCCGTTCCATTTTGGCTTTTGTGAACAATTGACTTTTTTGGTCGTTTGCCCGCTTTACCGTAGTTAATACTTTTTATTCGCCTGGTTGTGTTATCGTTTCTATTAACCGTTATTGGTTTATAGCTGTCGTTTATATTAACGGGTCGTGACTTTTCAGTGTAGCCATTTGCTATTACGGCAGTTGATGGGCTCCCGGGGTGATCAGTCCCGGGGCCGCGTGTCGTTGTCGAGTTGTAATGAATTCGCTTGTGGAGCGAGTTGTCTAGAAAAAGGTGAACAAAACAAAAGAGAGAATTTGCACAAGTATATCTTATTCGGTAATCGCATAAAAGGCCCATAGGGCATAACTAGTACAAATTCGCGAATTAACTACTTAGCTCGATTGGTCGGCATGTCGCCTCATGCGCTAGGAGTAGAATCTTCTCAAGTTGTTCGCGTTCCATGTTCTTGGGACTTCCTTGCCATCGAGCCTTTCTAACTTGAAAGCGCCTTTACCCATCACCTTTTTGATTCTATAGGGGCCTTCCCAATTTGCCGCCAGCTTGCCTGCTCCTGGGGTCGGTGGGCCGATGTCGTTACGCCTTAGGACGAGATCGTTCGGCTCGAATTCCCTTTTGAGCACTTTGGTGTAGTAGCGTAGGATCATTCTTTGTTTTAGCACTGTCTCCGTCAAATGGGCCATTTCTCTGGCTTCATCTATTAGGTCCTTCTCCACGGCTTCCTCTACTCCTTTCAAAAGTAGCCAGGGGCTCGGTTTCCCAATTTCCACGGGTATTACCGCGTCTAATCCGTATGTTAATCGGAAAGGAGTTTCCTTGGTGGAGGACTGTTCGGTTGTTCGGTAAGACCAGAGCACCGAGGCTAGCTCGTCGGCCCAAGCACCCTTTTTATTATCCAATCGCTTCTTGAGCCCTAGCAGGATAATCTTGTTCGCGGACTCCACTTGTCCGTTTGTTTGGGGGTGCTCTACCGAGGAGAACTTCTGTCTTATGCCCAGGCCGGTGAGGAATTTCGTGAACTTCTTGTCGGTAAACTGTGTGCCGTTGTCCGAGATGACAACTTCTGGAATCCCGAATCGCGTTATCACCTGCCTCCACATGAATTTTCTGCAATTGGATGAGGATATGCTAGCCAGCGGCTCGGCCTCTATCCATTTGGTGTAGTAGTCAATGGCGACTATGAGGTACTTGACTTGCCCGGGACCGACTGGGAAGGGCCCCAAGAGATCGACTCCCCATTGCGAGAATGGTCGGGAGGACGTTAACAGGCTTAACTCGGAGGCCGGCGCCCTGTGGAAATTGGCGTTCTCTTGACACTTTACACATTTTTTGACAAACTCTTTGGAGTCCGCCATCATTGACGGCCAATAGTATCCGGCTCGAATTAATTTTCTTGCTAGGGCTTTGCCTCCTATGTGGTGTCCGCAGCAGCCTTCATGGACTTCCCTGAGGACGTAGTCCGTTTGGTCGGGGTGTAAGCACTTCAGTAGGGGCTGGTTGAACCCTTTCTTGAATAGCTGTCCTTGAATGACTGCATATTTAGCTGCTTCCCTTCTCAGTTTCACGGCGTCCTTTTCATCGTCAGGGAGTTTGCCATTTTCTAGGAAGCTGGTGATGGGGTCTAGCCATGAAGAGACCAGCCTTGACAAATGCAAGGTGAACACCGGCTCCCTCGTCATACCTTGGATGAGAGATCGGTTGCCTTCTCCCGGTTTAGTGCTGGCCAATTTTGATAGGAGGTCTGCCTGTGTGTTCCTTTCTCTGGGCACGTGGTAGACCGTGACCTCCTCAAATTTTTGGCTTAAGCTCTTAACTTTTTCCAAGTACTTTTGTAATAACGAGTCTTTGGCTTGATAGCTCCCGTTTACCTGGGAGGTGACGACCTGGGAATCGCTGCATATTTCCAGCCTTGTTGCTCCAACTTCCGCTGCTAGGGTTAAGCCCCCTATGAGGGCTTCGTATTCCGCCTGGTTGTTCGAAATGGGAAATTCGAACCTGATCGATTGCTCGTATACGACTCCAACCGGGCTTTCCAGGATGATCCCGGTGCCCCCAGACGTCTGGTTGGAGGCTCCATCCACGTGGAGTTTCCACCGTGTACTCGTTTCTTCTGTCGGATCCCCCGTTACTTCTACTAGAAAATCTGCCATCACCTGCGCCTTGATGGCTTGCCGGGGCTCGTATCGTATGTCGTATTGGGAAATTTCAATGGACCAAGTCATCATCCTTCCCGCCAAGTCGGGTTTTTGAAGTACTTGCCGGATTCCCTGGTCCGTTCTTACGATAACCTGGTGACCTTGGAAGTATTGCTTTAACCTCTGTGAGGAGGTCAAGAGTGCTAGAGCTAGCTTTTCCAGTTTGTTGTACCTTAATTCTACCCCTTGCAGGGCCCTGCTTACGACATGATACACGGCGGATTTGCGGGAGGAGGAATCTCTAAATCATCCCGCAAGCGACATCTCAAAGAAGTATACCATGTCGAAGGAAAGAAGGAGGCGCCAGACATCCCAGAAATTACGTTTACCAAAGAAGACGCATCCGGAATCATCCCAGGATACGACGACCCTATGGTCATCACTATCATACTGGCAAACGCCAACCTCAACCGTACATTAATTGACCAAGGAAGCTCCACCGACATCTTATTCAAAACTGCCTTCGACAAGCTCGGCTTAGAAGAAAAAGAGCTAGGAGCATACCCGAACAGCCTGTTCGAACTTGGGGATACCCTAGTACAACCACTGAGATACGTATCGCTACATACAACCTTCAGAAAGGGGAACCAATCTAGAACACTCAAGATAGACTACATCGTAGTCAACATAAGCTCAGCCTACAATGCCTTAATAGGTCGGACAATGTTAAACCAACTCGGCGCAATAGTTTCAACTCCACACCTGTGTATGAAATTTCCAACTGCAGAAGGGATAGCTACGATAAAAGCATATCAAAGGATGGCGCGTCGCTGTTATAACGAATGTCTAAACCTCAGAGGCGAAGGAGAAGAATTCCACACAATCGAACCTTGTGAAGTTCAGAGGCGAGAAGAACTCCGTCCACAGCTCGAAGGAGAAGTAGAGAAAGTTCAGATCGGAGACACCTCGGATAAGACAACTAATATTGGCACAATCCTAAAAGGAGACGCAAAGGAATCACTCATACAGTTCCTACGAGATAATGTTGATCTCTTCGCATGGAAAGCCGCCGACATGCCAGGCATAGATCCCGAACTAATGAGCCACAAGTTGGCAGTCTATCCGGGATCCTGGCCGGTACAACAAAGACGAAGAAAACTTGGGCCAGAACGGTCTCAGGCTGTGGAAGAACAGGTGCAAGCACTGCTAGAGGCAAGATTCATAAGAGAAGTTAAGTACCCACTATGGCTAGCAAATGTCGTCTTGGTAAGAAAGTCAAATGGGAAGTGGCGAATGTGCACCGACTACACCGACCTCAACAAAGCCTGCCCAAAAGATCCTTATCCACTCCCAAGCATTGACGCTCTAGTAGATGCCTCATCTGGATATAAGTATCTCTCATTTATGGATGCATACTTGGGGTACAACTAGATCCCAATGTGGATACCGGATCAAGAAAAAACCTCGTTTCTAACACCCAAAGCAAACTATTGTTACATCATAATGTCTTTCGGCCTTAAGAATGCGGGAGCTACTTATCAAAGGCTAATGAATAAAGCCTTTTCAGACCACATCGGAAAAATCATGGAGGTCTACGTGGACGACATGTTGATAAAGACACAAAGTGAAGAGACATTACTGACCGACTTGATTCAAGTGTTCGACAACATACGGAAGCATGGCATGCGACTTAACCCGGCTAAATGCACCTTCACAGTGGAAGCAGGTAAGTTCTTGGGCTTTATGCTCACACAAAGAGGAATCGAGGCAAATCCAGATAAATGTCAGGCCATACTCAACATGAAGAGCCCAACCTGCGTCAAAGAGGTACAACAACTCAATGGGAGATTGGCGGCCTTGTCCAGATTCCTAGCAGGGTCAGCGATAAGGTCCCTCCTTTTCTACGCTACTTTAAGGAAGGGAAAGAACTTCGAGTGGACAACGGAATGTGAGCAAGCCTTCCGAGACTTCAAAGAATTCTTGGGACGGCCACCTATCCTATCTCGACCACGAGAAGGAAAACCACTCATATTGTACCTCGCAGTAGGAAGACGGGAAATAGCCTTAGCACTAATTAGAGAAGACGAGGTTGGGCAACAACCTGTCTACTTCATTAGTAAAGCACTGCAGGGGTCAGAGCTGAACTACCAAAAAATAGAGAAGTTTGCCTACACTCTCATACTAACATCTCGACGACTTTGCCCGTACTTCTAAGCTCATACCATTAAGGTTCGGACCAACCAGCCCATAAAGGGGATATTGCAGAAAACAGATGTAGTAGGAAGAATCCTACAATGGGCAATCGAATTGTCTGAGTTTGACCTCCAATACGAGGCGCGGACAGCCATTAAGTCACAATACCTAGCTGACTTCATTACAGAATTCACAGACACCCCGGAGATCCCCATAGAGTGGAATATATACGTGGATGGTTCCTCGAATAAAACTGGAATCGATGTAGGTGTGATAATCAAAAGCAACCAAGGAACCCAGCTTGAGCTTTCCCTCAAATTCGGATTCCCGGCCTCGAACAACCAGGCAGAATATGAAGCGTTATTAGCTGGTTTGAAGCTGGCTAGGGAGGTTGGAGCTCAGAAACTCAACATCTACAGCGATTCACAAGTCGTTTCCTCACAAATAACAGGGAGCTACCAAGCCAAAGACCCTACCATGAAAAAATATTTGGATAAAACCAAGGAACAACTCGGACAACTCGGGGAATATAGAATCTACCACATACCCCGCGAGCAAAATGCCCGAGCTGACGCACTCTCAAAACTAGCCAGCACCAAACCAGGGGGCAACAATAGAAGCCTCATCCAGGAAATACTGCAGAACCCGTCAATATCTGAAGAAGAAAAAGTCCTAGCCATAACAGGTCGGGATCAAGGATGGATGACCCCCATAATTAACTACCTCAAAATAGAAACGCTCCCTACAGATGAAAAGGATGCAAAGAGGTTAAAATGGGAGGCACAGTACTACACTATCATAAACAACACCTTATACAAAAGAGGGATCTTAGTACCATTGTTAAAATGCGTACCGACCTCCAATACAAAGGAAGTCTTGGAGGAAGTACACAGCGGCATTTGTGGCAATCATCTCGGAGGGCAAGCTCTCACCAAAATGGTACTCCGGGCGGAATTCTATTGGCCAACTCTATGAAAGGAAGCTACAGAATTTGTAAAGACATGTCCACCATGTCAGAAGCATGCCAACTTTCACATCGTCCCGCCGGAAAAGCTCATCAGTGTGACCTCACCTTGGCCATTTGCAAAGTGGGGACTCGATCTTCTCGGACCCTTTCCCCAGAGATCGGGACAAGTCAAATTCCTCATAGTAGGGGTAGACTATTTCACAAAATGGATCGAGGCAGAACCCCTAGCCAACGCCACTGCTCAAAGAAGCCGGAAATTCCTATATAGGAACATCATTACAAGGTTCGGGGTCCCAAACTCCATCACCACAGATAATGGCACCCAATTCACAGATGCAGGCTTCAAAAAACTAGTGGCCGACTTGAATATAAAACACCAGTTCACCTCCGTCGAACATCCCCAAGCCAATGGACAAGCCGAAGCGGCCAACAAAGTCATATTGGCCGTGCTAAAACGGAGACTGCAAGAAGCAAAGGGAGCTTGGGCCAAGGAACTTCCACAAGTCCTATGGGCGTATCGAACAATCTATGTGGGATAGACCCTTACTCACGTAAGGTTTATTACTTGCACGACCCAGTGCACTTGCTGGTTAGTTGAGCGAAGTTGTGGAAAAAAAGTGCTGAGTTAATAGATGCACATACCAAAGAGCCATTATTGATGATCACAATTTCGTCCACCACGGGCCCCCTCGACAGCACGAACTCTAAAGAAATAATTCTTAAAATCCTTAAAGGACTCGTCATACATGGCGAAAACTTTATGGCCCTGAGCAGACCTGAAAGAAACCCAGGAGGCTTTCTTTTTGGAAGAACCACCAGGCTTGGCAGAAATAAACAGATAAAGGAAAAGAGTCTGAGAAGGTGTTATGCCTAACTCTTGGCAAAGTAGCTGAAAGATCTTGACAAAACCCCAGGAATTCGGGTGAAGCTGGGATGGGACAATGTTACACGACCACAACAGGTCGGTCTCGAAAGCAGTAAAAGGAAAAGTAATGTCCAACTGACTGAAGAAATTCATAGGCATAGAAGAAGGGACGCTCTCCCTCGATAGAGGTAGGAAAACAAACCCTTTCATCAGAATCAAGAGCGACAAGCTCATAATCCCTCTCCCGGGCACTATTACCACAGATCCTATGATGCTTCCTCAGCTCTACGCAAAATTCAGCATCCACAACAGAGACACACATCAAGACAAGGGAGTCCAGCCAATCGGACATCCCCTCGGAAACTCTAGAAGACATCTCTACAATGTTATTGCGAGAAGACATGAGGCCAACTAATCCTACAATAAGAAAAGAAGATGGGATTACTAAAAACATCTCGAACGAAGGACAAAACAACTCGATTAATACGACACAGGCGAACAAACAGAAAAGGAAAATCCCAAGACTCAAACCAAAGTCCTGGGGCATCCTTTGGAGGCAGTAACAAAGCAAGGTTTTCAGGAAAAATCTACAGCTCGCATTCTAGCATCTCTCAAACAAGAAAAGAAGACTTCAAACAAACAAAGCATTTCGAAAAAGGAAAGTAGAAACACAAAAATCATCAAAGCCACTATCTTTCTACAGTCTACCAGCAAAGAGCATTGTCAACAACACCAAACAAAAAATTGTTAAAAACACAACCTTTTGCAGACTCAAGCAAACACCCTAAAAAGTATCAAGAGAAAGTCAAGAAAATGCACTCCAAGCAAAAAGCAAACTATAGGTATCATTATCTCCCAACAAAGGTACAACAACAAGGAGCAAGAGACAGTTTTTCCAAAAATAACAGCCAGAAGCAACAATAGAACATGCAAACCCCTGGGAAACCGCAAAGAAGAAACACCAGGAATATGCGAAGAAGAAAAAATACATTACAGCGACAAGAAAACACAAGATCATAAGAAAGGTTCAAACTTTTTTGACATTCAAGAAAATATCAACAATTTACCAGAGAATTAAAGACAAAGCAAAACGAAAAGAAAATGGAACCAACCTGGAAAAAAGCAGGAAGCTTTAGAAAAGTTAGAGATGGAGAGACAGAATCACCGATCATTGAATGACGCCGCAACGCAAGAAAAGCAAAATGTGGGTGAAAGACAGAGAGCGAGAGAACGAAGGGAGAAGTTACGAAGAGGAGCGAAGAAGGGAAACCATTTTCTGATCGCAAATTCAAAATAAAAGGCCACAAGGAAAAACGGGGCAATTAATACCAATTAATGAAGGTATTGAACCCTCGCACGTTCCCAAAAGCGTTGATATAAAAGCACGCGCTTTTAGAGAAAAACGTTCCACATTCAAAAAGCTTCTACAAAGGAATCGACAAAATGCTTGAGTTCGGCTTCACTAGAGAAGGACCGAAGTCAAGGACTCGACCTCAAAAAAGAAGACCGAGCTCAAGCAGGGGCACTGTTCATACCCTGCGTCGAGCTGTCCGAGGCGGGATGTTCAGTAGCAAAGCGACCGACCTCTTTAGGTCAAGCGGATCGACTTCTTCGTAAAGAACTCGGCCAAATTGACAGGAAAGCCCAAAGAAGGGCCCAACTCAAGGAATACGACCCCGATCCAAAGGCAGCCCAAGCCTATAGAGATAAGGGCGGTTCCATGGAAGATAAGCTGACCTCGACAAAAGATAAGATAAGATAAGATAACTAACTTATCTTATCCGAAGATGGTCACATCTCACCATTATAAATACACTGGAGCACCCAGGTGTAGCTCATACTCTGATTCTACTCAATACCTGCTTAATACCCTTGCTAACTTAAGCATCGGAGTCCCTTGCAGGTACCCCCCACCCTTCGGTGACAAAGGATTAGCAGCATTCTCAGTTCCACAAGTCGGACACACCAGCTCCGGCCGCTATACACCTGCCGGACACGTCAGCTCCGACCAACACAGAAGATCTCGACCGAGATCGACCTATAGTTTCAAGTAACCATCGGAACACCAACCATTCTAAGTTTCAATGGATAGTGAGATGTCAAAACTATTTAGAAGCAAAAAGATACTAAGTCTCGCTCATCTAATTGTAACTAAGTTTTATTGGAAACTTAGAAATTTATTTGTATCTTAATTTTCTTTTATCCTACTATTTTTTTAGTTGCTTGGGGACAAGCAACGATTTAGGTTTGGTATTGTGATGTGCGGGTATTTTATACACTTTTTGGCATCATTTTCATATAGTTTTTAGCATATTTTGTTTAGTTTTTCTTAAGTTTTTATAGGTTTTTATGTTAAATTCATATTTTTGTATTCTACTATGAGTTTTTGTATTTTTGTACAATTTCAGGTATTTTCTGGCTGAAATTGAGGAGCTGGAGCAAAAGTCTGATTCAGAGACAGAGAAAGCATTGCCGATGCTGTCTAGATCTGAACTCCTTGCACTCAGAAGAGCTTTGCTGGAGATATAGAAGTCCAAATGGAGCCTTCTCAACGGCTATGGAAAGATGACTTTTAGAGCTTTCCAACAATATATAATAGTCTATACTTTTCTTTAGATTAAAAGGCTTAAAACTGGTGTCTAATGCCAGCCTCTTGCCCCCTTCCAGGCGTCCAGTGCCCAAAGAGCAGATACCAGCATCCAAACGCTCAGAGAGGACCCCCTAGCCAGCGTTCCACGCCCTAGAGACCTCATAGCATGTGGATCTCATCAAAGCTCAGCCCAAACACTCACCAAGTGGGCCCCAGAAGTGGATTTTAGCACAAAAAAAACTATTTTACCCTTACTAGTCATTAGCTTAGTATTTAAAGTAAAAGATCACACTTTGTTAAGGATCTTTTCCCATCATTCAGTATATTTTTGTTTTACATTGTATTTTACTTTTAGTATGAGTTTCTAAACCTCCTAGGTTGAGGGGAGGAGCCCTACTGAGTCCTATGAATTAATAAAAGTATTACTGTATTTCTTCGATATGTGTTTGATTTAATTCCAAGATGTATACTCATTCTTTAACATGGTGAATAGGATGATCAGTGCAATCAGATCTGTTCATCATACTAAGACGAACGTGCCTGACAAACACCCACGTCTACTTGGGTTCGTGTGAATACATGACTTGAAAGCACGAACCGCCAGCTATGTTTATACATCTCTCAAACGGCTAATCCACGACATTGTTGGGGACTTCTCGAGACAACAGTTTAGCATATTTCAGGGGAGATTAGGATCTCTGTGGTATATTCTAGAATCCAAAGAAGTAGTATTCTCTGATCCGGAAGATTCGACCTTGTCTGTGGCATTTTGACTAGGATCGCCAAGAGAATGAACTGCTAGAGTTTCACCCTCTGTCAGATTAGATGACCACGGCCAATGGCATTTAATCTGGAGCAGAGGAGATTGATGACCACGGCCCATGGCATCAATCACATACAGCCTGCCATAGAAGAGATCACTCACAAGCAAAGAAGACAGTAATACCAGAGTTAATTCAAAAAGACAAAGCAACTCCAATCTTTAACCACATTCCTATTACTGATTACCCCTTTTCTTTATTTACATGCTATCTTAGTTTAGATCTCACAAATATTTATCTATCAACTCTTGATTTCGCCTGACTAAGACCTGCAAGATAACCATAGCTTGCTTCAAACCACAAACCTTTTGGGATCGACCCTGACTCGCTCAGGTATTATTTGGACGACTCAGTGCACTTGCTGGTACAGCTGTACAAAAGTGTGGGAATTCGTACACCAATGTCCTCCTGACGTGCTCTCAGAATGGTCTATCCTAGGAATTTTCTATGATGGTTTGTTTGAGATATCCAAAATATCATTGGACAGCTCTGCAGGTGGATCACTTTACTTGAAGAAAACACCTGCAGAAGCAAGATAACTCATTGAGATGGTTTCAAACAACCAATTCATGTACATTTCTGAAAGAAACCCTGAAAGTAATTGGGTACTTTAGAAGAAAGGAGTTCTTGAAGTTGACACTCTGAATACCATATTGGCTCAAAACAAGATCTTGACCCAGCAGGTCAATATGATCTCTCAACATTTGACTGGAATGCAAGTTGCAGCTGGCAGCACTCAGGAAGCTTCTTCTGAAGTAAAAGCTTTTGATCCTGATCAACCCACCATGGAGGAGGTGAATTACATGGGACAACCCTATGGAAACACCTACAATCTTTCATGGAGGAATCATCCTAACCTTTCATGGAAGGATCAACAGAAGCCTCAGCAAGGCTTCAATAATAATCAAGATGGAAGGAACTAGAATAGGTTCAACAACAGGCCACCATTCCCATCCTCTCAAGGGAATATGGAGACTCCTAAACGGAGCCTTTCTGACCTAGACATTCTAGTCTTCAGCCTCTCTAAGACCACTCATAGTTTCATAATTGAGACAAGGTCCTCCATCAAAAATTCGGAGGTACAAATTGGTCAACTGAGCAAGAGGATCCCTGAGATCCCTCCTGACACTCTTCCAAGTAACACTGAAGTGAACCCAAGAGAAGAGTGCAATGTCATCACCACTGAGGCGGAGGCCGAATATGGAGAGATTGGGAAGGCATTGAACGTCAGTGAGGAAGATTTCACTGGGCGTTCAACGCCCAAAATGGTTAAGAGTCTGGCACTGAACGCCAGTGAGAAAGCCTTCACTAGATGTTCAATGCCCCAATAGGCAGGGAAGCTGGCGTTGAATGCCAGTCAAGACATCCCTGCTGGGCATTCAACGCCCAAAAAGGTAAGAGAACTGGCGTCTAACGCTAGTAAAGATATACAGCATAAGCATTCAACGCCCAAAGAGCCATCAGAGCTGGCGTTGAACGCTAATAAAGGCACACCCTCAGAGTGCTTAATACCCATTTTGTAAAACAACTTCTTCATTCACTTGATTCCACAAATTTTAAACTATTATAGTACACTATTTTACATTTGTGCAAAATTAGTAGATGAAGGAACAAAGACATCAAGTAGATCTTTATTGAATTCAATTCATTCTCTCGATTTTTTTTAATTTTTTTTATAATGAACTAAAACTAAAATACTTTCACCAAATATTTTGAAATCACACACATATCATACACAATGCAATTTTACTTATTTATATACATCTGCTTTCTAGTAAATTATTCTGGATAAATCCAATTTTGGCAAGTTTGTTTCTCTCCTAGTAAATCGGTTTGGATGAAACTGTTTTATGTGATTTTTCTTTTTCTAGTAAATTGGTCAGTTAAATCGATTCCTCTATATATGTACTATCCTACTAAATCGTCATAGCTAAAATTGATTTATATTGTGATATAGTACTAGGGTAAATCGATTTTAGTTAAAATAATTTACCTGATTCTAAGTCAGATCGATTTGTGTAAGGACGTTAAAAACGAAAGACACAATTCAAGATAAACGAGTAATATTGGAATTAAATCGATTTAAATGGGTGATTTACCCTTTTTTTTTAACGTTAAACAAAAATCCACTTTGTTTTAAATCCTCTAGAGCTGAATCCAAAGTAATTATCACGCTCACTGGAAAAGCAAAACACTTATACCAATGATGACAAATATTTGATCATATAAACTCTAATTAATGTGGGAACTTCATTCATACTGCAATAATGATAATATGGGGTATTATTAAATCTTGTGCTTTCATCATTTTTAAACAGTCAAACAATATTCATGAACTTGGAAAGTTGTGGGATGAAGACAATCAAAATGATGGGAATGAATTGTCGTTTATGAGAGTGAAAAATTATAGTTAAAACAAGATTTTTTATTTATTTATTTTTTTACAGTGTGGGATATGGAATTCTTCAATTGTACGCATGTCTGGTCAATTTTGTCATCAGATTTTAGATTTTACAGTAAAGAGCATATCACTTGCTATAATTTCGTGTACGATTCTTGTGTACGCTTTTTCCAACCACAAGAAGTTGTCCGAATTAGAGGATGCAAGATATAAACTTAAAATTAATGTTTGGATTAAATTAAAATTGAGTGTTGAAATGCAATATATAATCTTTCTAGTTATTATTTGGTGTCACATGCATGCATTTCCCCCTGATTTGATTTAGGGTTTAATTCAAAACAAAACCTACCATATTTTGATAATAATATCTAGGGAAAATTACATAGATTTCTCACAAATGTGGCTTCCTTTTATTTGTTTTCGCTTACATTAATTTTTTTAAAATTTCCTTCTAAGCGAGTCCTGTATAAAATACTTGTTTCAAATATTTGTCTCTTTGGATAAAGTGATATATTAAAACATTAATACATTTAAAAAAGATAAGAAGATGCACCATCTCATTTAAATAACAATTATTTGAAGAATATAGTAATATTTAATAGGATAAAGTATTATTTTAGTCTTCAATATTTATGGCGAATTCTATTTTAATCTCTAATATTTTAATTATCTGATTTTTATCCCAAAACATTTAAAATGACATCAATATTATTCCATCGTCAAATTTTTCACTAACAATTAACAAAATTAATGTACTATTAATAAGCTTTTGTTAAAGCTATGGTTTGTTCAACTCTCTTTTTCACATTTATCTTCTCAACAAATTTAAATTTCATTCTCTTGTTTTCTTTTACATTATTAATTCTCCAAAAGGAGTTTAAGGAGGAGGAAGAAAGAAGTAGGAGAATTAATAGTGTAAAAAATAGTAAGAGAATGAGGTTTGAGTTTGTTGAGAGGGTAAAAATAAAAAAAAGGGTTGAATAAATGTAGTTTTAACAAAAATATTATTAATAGTATATCAATTTTGTTAATTATTAGCGAATAATTTAACGGTAAGATAACATTGATATTATTTTAAATGTTTTGAGATAAAAATAAGACGATTAAAATACTAAAAAATATTTCAAACATGAAAGATGAAAATAGTACTTATACACTTAAATTTAACCTTATTTAATAATAATGTTACTTAAATTTTAATAGAAGTTAATATATCATTTTAATAGAGAGTAGACAGACAAGTTAAACTTTACCAAATCAAAAGGGGAATGGAATTGGATCTGATTTGCCTTAATATCTGACATGCCAAACCAAATATGGTATAAGTATACTCGTCTTGGTGAAAAAAAATAAAATAAAATAGTATTGTATATATGGAAGTTATTCTTGGACTAATAAACCAAAAGGGGAAAAAAGAAAAAAAAAAGGAAAAGAAAAGAAATGAAAGGGATATTTCATTTGGATGGGGAAAAGGAGACAACAAAAGAATAAATTATACGTAGGTGTATTAGTATATCTGTGAGAGAGGTATTCGTATATCTTATAGTTACTTTTGTTTTTTTGGTATCTTATAATTACTTTAGTTTCTCTCTTTATACCCCTATATACATTGTAAAATGGAGAAATGCAAGAACAATTTTTGGTGAAGGAAGTCATAAGAGTATGATATATATACCAATATTTTACTTTATTTTATTTTATTTTTTATATTTTTTAAACATTATAAGATACCAATATGTTCTGACAAGCAACTGGAGGCTCATTTTTTTTTTTTTAATGTTGGCATGGGGCTACTTGTTTATAAGGATGAGACTTGAGAGTCTTTAATCACAAATTCACATTAAATTAAAAGGGTTCGTTTAGGTAGAACAAAAGTTGTCCCATTTCAAAATTAAAGCATATATCTTCAAAAGAAAATTCACAAAATTTATATGAACAAATGAAAACTAAAACCAATATTTATTAAAATCTCATTCAATTATCTCTCCAAATCTTCTTAGTTCTTATGAACTGAACAATGAAGAAGTGTAATTTTTATTCGGATTGTTTATTTATTATTTAAAAGGTATCTTTTTTTTTCTGTTCTTTTATGATTAGGATGCCAAAAAGCCAACGGGGCTAGCAATTAGGGGAACATAATCATGCTCAATGGATTAGCTTATTGTCCTTAAACACTGTTTTAGTTTCATTTTTCAAAGTTCTAACTTTAATATGGCTGGACTATTGATTGCCGCTTAGTGAACTTCTTTTGATGATGTCTATTGTAATTATTGATTCTTAAATTATTCTCCATAAAAAAAAAAGAAGTTTTTTTTTTTTTTAAATTATATCTCCTTGGCTCTCTGTAAAATCTTTCACTAGCTTTATAGATGCAAATGCTTTAATTATAGTATGAGGTTTGCTTTTCTTTTTTTGTGAGTTGAGGAAAAGTAGCAATCTTTTGTTAGGTGAGGAGTTCGAAGAATTTCATTAGGGAGGTCCTACATTCATAATTTACAAAGATGAACACGAGTCCCTTTGTTTTCTTTTCTTGTACTTGATTCTTATTCCCTAGAAGAAATTGAACATATCCTTAAGCTTAAGGACTATATATGTTGCTTAATTTTCAAAAACCTTACCAGATTTAATTATCAGTTTATTTAAGGCTCCAAAGGGAAGAAAGGAATTGAGGCCGTTAATTAATTAATAAGAAGATAATAGGAGGTATATGTTTGGTAGAAAGTGGTCTTTTAAAGGAAAAGTCTAGTTAAATAACTTTTAACTAGCCAAATTTTAAATAATTGTAATTAATAATTATGAATTTTATATTTTTAAAATAAAATTTAAATAATTGTTAATTAATCATAATTAATTAATATAAAATACAGTTTAAAAATATTTGTTAATTTATTGTTGACTAAACTCCTAATGATTACCTAACAAGATTGTCTTTTAAATTCACAACTTTTATTAATTTGATTTTTAAGATTTTAAATGTAATATCATAGTCTTTAAAGTGCCAGGACCAATAATTTTTACTTATTTTAGTTAGCATTTTTGAACTTGTAGATTAGTGTCTAATAATTTAATATTATATTTTTAGTCAATATTTTTAAATATTACTGACTAATTGAGATTTCAATTATACTATTATAACCCTCAAAATTAAATTCTCGATATTATAACAGTCCCTAAATAAAAAAGTTTGAGGACTAATAATTTTAATTTATTTTTGTCAACGTATATTTTAGATTAACAACTTAATATCTTTAGTTTAATAGTTTAATATTATATTTTTAGTCAATATTTTTAATATTATTGATTAACTGGTGTAAAAAATAATATATTATGTTAATGCTGTAACATTGCTCGTTTTTTTTACCCCTTTCCAGCGCTGATTTAACAAACGCAGTGATAAACTAACACTTGCATATTACTTCTCTTAATTCATTGTTATAGAAATGTTAACTCATTACTGGATTTACTAAGTCAGTACCAAAAAGAAGTCAAAGAAAAATTATAGTATGCGAAGTTTAATCCTAAAAATTACAATAATAAAATTAAGATCTCAAAAATCAAATTAATAAAAGATGTGAATAAGGAACAGACTGCTTAATAAAATTGAGATATCAAGAATGGGATATATTACTAATAAAAGCTGCTCTTAAAGTTTTGTCAGAGAAATATTTTCTTCATTTGCTTCTCTTTTTTGGTACAAACTGCAACCTGCTCAAGCATTATTTGAAAATTTTAACTAAAAATGTCTTAACATTTTTGCGAAAATATATACCAAAACTTGCTTGTTGAGGATTTATTCCATATTTGGTGTTATGTTTTCTGTTTTAAATACAAAGGTTATTAAAAGCTTCCCTAACTAGCTAAACATAATTTTAGAAACAAAATTTCAGGATGATAAAAACATTGACGCTCTTGGTAAATGTGAATGGAAAAAAATGCTAGTAAGTAGTACTTTGTTATGATTAATGGATAAGACATTCATTATACCAAAGAAAAGGGATAAAATATACTATTTTTTTAATATTTACAAATTTTTGTTAAAACTATTTCTAACATTTAATTTTGCTAAAATTTATTTTTAATATTTTTAATTTGTGTCCAATTTAATTCTAAATATTTTTAGTTTTATATCTAATATTATAAATAAAATTAATGTTTAGATGTAATTTTGATATAAATTAAAAATATCAAAATTATAATTAAAAAAATTAATTGTTACGGATATTTTAAATTTTCTTTTTACAAATATTAAGAATAAAAAATTATTTTTCCTAAAGAAAAAAGTCCAAATTGAAATGCTTCAACTTTATTCATAATTTTGACCATTAATAATTTATTATAAAATTTAATTTTAATCAAATTTTTAAATTAATTAATATTTTTTCTCTATCCAACAATTACCTGCTATTTAAGAGCTTTAGAGCATAATTAATTTGAATAAAGCTCCACAACGTAACCAAGTAAAATATTTAATCAAATCTAACTAAATTGTTTTACTATCTTAATAAAAATTAAAACAAAAAAATTAAATAAAAAAATACATAATACTATAAAATTAATAAAAAGAAGAAAATTTTATATTTATTCAATTAAATAAAATTATAATACAATACATGTTTATTCAAGTCTAATATGAGAAATAATATTTTTTAAAAAAAAAGAACAACAAAAAAAAGAATAAAAAAGATAAAAAAAACTGTAACATTAAATAAGATATTTTTGTAACAAAATTTTAATGTCAAAAATTAGAAATTTATATTGTTGTTAAAAAATTTCAGTTTTTTTTATTCTAATAAAGTCTATATAATTTAAAATTTTTCTTTTTTTTCACATATTTTGCTATTTTTTAATATTTTTTTTATTTTATTCTCTTAGAAAGAACAAAACAAAAAAAAATCAAAAAATAAATAAATAACTGTAATATCAGATAAAGAAGAAAAAGAGAAAAAAAATGAAAACATAACAATAATATTAAAAAGGAGATGCACAAAAATACATACAAAAAAACATGATAAAAAAATGACATAATTTTACGTACATATTATATAAGTGAATTTTGTTAAATTTAAATCAATTTAATTAAATTTAATTACTAAAAAAAATTAAATATATAACGAGACTGAATTAATTTTTTCCCCAACTTCATCCTGTAACACCCTACCACACAGGGCCTTACGCTTAAGTCGTAAAGTAGAGGTGGCAAGGTATTACGACCTCTAAAAGAAAATGATATCTACATAGATATAGTTGGGTGAAATCATATCTAGGAGCCTTGAAGAACAAGCTAAACAAATTGGTAAACAGAAAATCGTGACACACTCGCATGGACATTCGTAAAACGGACAGGTAAAATCGAAAGATAACTGAACACATATATATACATATCAGAGTTCCAAAACTCAGATAGCAAGCTCCAGACTCGACCTGCGAAGCTAAGGCCGACCAGAGTATATAATTATGTATATATACAACCCAAAATAAAACTCAAACCACAAAATAAACTCCTGTATCTCCAAGTCGACCTCTAGGAGGGACAAAACACAAAATATACATGCGGAGATTCTATAAACATATATACATAGCCTAAAACAAAATATGACAATCCAAAAGACAGTTCTTCGCTCGTAAGGAGGATACCCAAATGCTCAATGAGGTGTCTCTCGACCTACATCTGAAAAACAACAACATAGTATGGGATGAGAACCGGAGGTTCTCAGTATGGTAAAGGTGCCCGCATAGTTAATATAAAAGGTCTCGGGAAAGCCAGAGGCATTCCTAAAACTTCGACACTCAGATTTCAGCTTAAGAATTCAACTAAACCAGAAATTAGGTAAGTTGTCTAAGGTGTTCTAATTCTGAATCTAACTTTAACCTAATAATTCACGTTCTGTCTCCTCTAATCCTCCGAATCATTGGTGGAACAATCCTCTCTCCTCACACCTTCGCCAAGAAGGATTTCTCAGAAAACATACACATATAGTTCAAGCAAGAAAAGCACAGGTAGAGAAGCATTTACAGCAAGTAGAACAAGTAGCGGATAAGCAGAATTAAATAGTTAAGCAAACCAAAACAATGCACACTCAAGCAAACAAACAAATGCATATGATGTATGCCTGTCCTATGGCTGATGAGTCTCATCTGTCGGTTATACAGCCAACCCGACAAGTCCTGGTAGTTAACCATTGGACAGTCCCTCTGTGCGCGCATCCCCAAGCTCAATAATATTCCATGGAGTCAAACTCCAAGCTCAAATATAATATTCCATGGAGTTACACTCCAAGCTCAATAGTATAGTATTCCATGGAGTCGAACTCCAAGCTCAATAATATAGTATTCCATGGAGACGAACTCCAAGCTCAATATAATATTCAATATATATATATATGCATGCCCATGGGGAATCCGGGGAGTTAAAGTGCCCGGTCACATCTTGCGACAGAGGGTCAACAAATAGTCTCAAATACACAAGCCACATAATAATCTCTTTCCCTTTTAAAATATTACCTCAAATCAAAACTCCAATTCTTAAAGAAATTTTGGCAATATCTCCTCTAAGACTCAAATTTCTGCCACCCTTCAAGGGTCCCAACTATCAAACCAAACACCTCTCAGTCACTCAAATCATTTCCAGTAACAAATTATTTCATAATCAAACAAATACCAATATTAAATCTTTTTTCAAATCGACCAACTTCAACAGCAAATTATTGACAACAGCTAAACCTCACATTTTATACCATATACACAATCCATCAAATATTCATTCATTTCATTCCTATCTTAAGGTCTTCTAGCCTAAGTTTTCACGTGACATTAAACATTAACTACGAGAAACCAAAACCATACCTTCGTACGGAATCAAAATATTCAAAGCTCCGGAAAAGCTTTTTGACTGAGCTATTGAAGAAGAAAATGTCCAGAATCGTTTATGCCTCCTAAAACTCCCGTTGGCCAAATTCAAAAGAAAGAGGAGTTACGTCACTGTCAACTTCCACTAATAAAAAATGGTACCAACGTGTAGAGGAGGAGGTTACGAATATTCTTACCGGATTAAGTTTTTGATTGGAGTTACGAATTTCAAAAAATCAAAGCCAGAAGTTTGGTGGGGTTTAAGTTTCCTTTTTTTTTTCTCTCGGCTACGCTCTTCCTTTTTTTTTCTTTTTCCTCGTTCTCTTACGCTCTTCCACACACATATATATATATATATATATATATATATATATATATATATATATATATATATATATATATATATATATGGCTTAAGGAAGCCTATAAGCCACCGCCTTGGCTTTTTTTATTATTATACAAGCCTTATGATATATATATACACACAATCCCATATATAATGATGATAATAATATATATGTAACTTAATGTAAATTATAAACCGCCTTTCACTTTCATGTTTTATAATTAATAATAGTAATAATAATACTAGTAATAGTAATGATAATCATGTAATAATAATAATAATAAACGTAATAATAGTAATAATAATAGTAACGTAATAAATATAATAACAACAGTAAATTTATAATACTAGGGAGTAAAATTATATAAACTTATAATACATATAATATTCATGAAAATTATATCCAATGTTTATAATAATAATAATAATAATAATAATAATAATAATAATAATAATAATAATATAGTTTTGATTAAATTCAAATTATTATAAAATTAGTTCAATTACTAATAATAAAAATAATAATTTTTTTTTAAAATAAGGAATTCTAATTTTATAAAATAAATTATAACTTATTTATATTTATATTTTATTTTATTTTATTTTATTTTTTTAAAATTGAGGGTTGCTACATCCTATCCACCTTATAAAAATTTTCGCCCTCGAAAATTGATATAAAATGGAAGAGACTCATACTAACGTAACTTCCCTTCTTAAACATGTCAAAGAAAAACAGAAAGATTTGACATGTTTAGTTTGCAAATTCAGGATATTCTTATGGCTTAAAAGTCTACGCAAAGCGAAATATACAAGATAAACTCGATGCAGAAAGGTTATAAGGCAGGTTGGTATTGGAACGACGGGTTCATCGCTTCTAATACTCGCTTCATCTAGCTCCCAGGTTCTGCTGATTCTAATGGTGTCACCTTTCGTAATTCAATCGAAACTGGTTCAGCCTCTGACACTAAATCTATCACAACTTACTCTTTCTCTTGACACATAACCGATTATCAATTACGAGTTCAACCTATGTCATGTCTCTTCCTCATAACTTACCATCTCTGGGTTTCAGGTAACTGTCCCGCACAACTCTCAACATTTTCGGTTCTTTATGTATAACTTAAGTTGTATACTCATAATAATTCAACCCATTATTGCTGCGCCACTCTTATTATTATTCTCCAAGAATTTAGTCACTTTTCTAGGCTGACCAACTATCGTTCTGTCTCACCATTCGGAGGTTTTTAGTCGATCGCTCAATTGAAAATCACAAGGCTCACAACTCGGTAATGTACTACAATAAATGCTACGTGCTATTTACTACGCAAGGCAGTCGGAAATTTCGATTATCAGTGCGTGATTACCTCTAATCGGAGTATCTGCGGTTCTAGCACCATCCGCTGTCATAGTAAACACGCGTCCCTGACGTTGTGCCTTTCCAGCTTCTTGATTCTTCTTCTTTTCTGGACAATTCCAAGACAAATGCCCAGCTTCACCACAGTAATAGCATACACCTAAACCAGCCCTGCACGGAGTATTCGGGTGGTACTTTCCACACCTCCTACAAGTTAAATCATTCGGTGGGGTCTGAGCTTGCTTTCCTTTGCCTCTTCCCTGGCTGTTATTATTACTGAATCTCTGGAAGTTATTCTGACCCAAATGTGGTTGTGGGGTGTAACCGCCTCACTTAAAATCTTGTCCTCTAGGGGCGAAGTTTCTTCCCTGATCTCTCCTAACAAAAATTCGCTGATCACTCTTATCTGATGTCGCCTTTCTCAGACAATCCTCAGCAACTCTACTTTTGTTTACCAGTTCTGAAAACACTCTGATCTCCATTGGTGCAACGAAGCTCAGAATATCACTTCGAAGACCTCCCTCATACTTAATACATTTCCACTCAGCAAAATCATCAGGTGCACCTTGACAAATACGAGAAAAGCGACATAACTCCTCAAACCTGCTAGTATACTCAGCAACAGTCATCTGTCCCTGCTTTAACTGCATCAATTCAAGTTCTTTGGCATTTCTGGCTGAATTAGGAAAGTATTTCTTGTAGAACTCTGTTCAAAAAACCTCCCAAGGAATCACAGCGCCATCTGGCTGCAGGATACGTCGTGTCCCCTGCCACCAATGCTGAGCCTCACCCTGCAGCTGATAAGTTCCAAACTCAACCCATTGCTCCTCAGGAACCTGCTGAGCCTGCAGTGCCCGTTCCATAGCTTGAATCCAATTATCTGCATCTGTAGGATTTGAGGTTCCCCTAAAGGTCGGAGGGTGAACTTTCAGAAATGTAGCAAGTGTCATGGGACCATCCTCATCATTATTGTTTCCGTGATTACCCTGGTTTATCTGATTACCTAGTGCCTCGGCTGTCGCCTGCATAGCCGCAGCCATATTTCCCAGGGTAGCCATGAAGTCTACTGGATCATTCCCTGCCAGGCCAGGAGTAAAAGTGCCTATCCTACCTCTACCTCGGCCGCGACCGCGTCCGTGAGTCGACATCTGGTCCCTTCACACACCAAACAAGTGATATTAAGTTGATCAGTCTCAATATCGCAAGTCTAATGCTTCAAGTTCCAAATGCATGCTCATGAACGTTTATGCCACATATATCAATCAGATATTCTAATAGCACATACACACACCCAGAGTAAGCCCAGAAGCATAATCAGTCCATCCCTCAGGCTCTATAGGAACGAACTGCTCTGATACCATAATGTAACACCCTACCACACAGGGCCTTACGCTTAAGTCGTAAAGCAGAGGTGGCAAGGTATTACGACCTCTAAAAGAAAATGATATCTACATAGATATAGTTGGGTGAAATCATATCTAGGAGCCTTGAAGAACAAGCTAAACAAATTGGTAAACAGAAAATCGTGACACACTCGCATGGACATTCGTAAAACGGACAGGTAAAATCGAAAGATAACTGAACACATATATATACATATCAGAGTTCCAAAACTCAGATAGCAAGCTCCAGACTCGACCTGCGAAGCTAAGGCCGACCAGAGTATATAATTATGTATATATACAACCCAAAATAAAACTCAAACCACAAAATAAACTCCTGTATCTCCAAGTCGATCTCTAGGAGGGACAAAACACAAAATATACATGCGGAGATTCTATAAACATATATACATAGCCTAAAACAAAATATGACAGTCCAAAAGACAGTTCTTCGCTCGTAAGGAGGATACCCAAATGCTCAATGAGGTGTCTCTCGACCTACATCTGAAAAACAACAACATAGTATGGGATGAGAACCGGAGGTTCTCAGTATGGTAAAGGTGCCCGCATAGTTAATATAAAAGGTCTCGGGAAAGCCAGAGGCATTCCTAAAAGTTTGACACTCAGATTTCAGCTTAAGAATTCAACTAAACCAGAAATTAGGTAAGTTGTCTAAGGTGTTCTAATTCTGAATCTAACTTTAACCTAATAATTCACGTTCTGTCTCCTCTAATCCTCCGAATCATTGGTGGAACAATCCTCTCTCCTCACACCTTCGCCAAGAAGGATTTCTCAGAAAACATACACATATAGTTCAAGCAAGAAAAGCACAGGTAGAGAAGCATTTACAGCAAGTAGAACAAGTAGCGGATAAGCAGAATTAAACAGTTAAGCAAACCAAAACAATGCACACTCAAGCAAACAAACAAATGCATATGATGTATGCCTGTCCTATGGCTGATGAGTCTCATCTGTCGGTTATACAGCCAACCCGACAAGTCCTGGTAGTTAACCATTGGACAGTCCCTTTGTGCGCGCATCCCCAAGCTCAATAATATTCCATGGAGTCAAACTCCAAGCTCAAATATAATATTCCATGGAGTTACACTCCAAGCTCAATAGTATAGTATTCCATGGAGTCGAACTCCAAGCTCAATAATATAGTATTCCATGGAGACGAACTCCAAGCTCAATATAATATTCAATATATATATATATATGCATGCCCATGGGGGAATCCGGGGAGTTAAAGTGCCCGGTCACATCTTGCGACAGAGGGTCAACAAATAGTCTCAAATACACAAGCCACATAATAATCTCTTTCCCTTTTAAAATATTACCTCAAATCAAAACTCCAATTCTTAAAGAAATTTTGGCAATATCTCCTCTAAGACTCAAATTTCTGCCACCCTTCAAGGGTCCCAACTATCAAACCAAACACCTCTCAGTCACTCAAATCATTTCCAGTAACAAATTATTTCATAATCAAACAAATACCAATATTAAATCTTTTTTCAAATCGACCAACTTCAACAGCAAATTATTGACAACAGCTAAACCTCACATTTTATACCATATACACAATCCATCAAATATTCATTCATTTCATTCCTATCTTAAGGTCTTCTAGCCTAAGTTTTCACGTGACATTAAACATTAACTACGAGAAACCAAAACCATACCTTCGTACGGAATCAAAATATTCAAAGCTCCGGAAAAGCTTTTTGACTGAGCTATTGAAGAAGAAAATGTCCAGAATCGTTTATGCCTCCTAAAACTCCCGTTGGCCAAATTCAAAAGAAAGAGGAGTTACGTCACTGTCAACTTCCACTAATAAAAAATGGTACCAACGTGTAGAGGAGGAGGTTACGAATATTCTTACCGGATTAGATTTTTGATTGGAGTTACGAATTTCAAAAAATCAAAGCCAGAAGTTTGGTGGGGTTTAAGTTTCCTTTTTTTTTTTCTCTCGGCTACGCTCTTCCTTTTTTTTTCTTTTTCCTCGTTCTCTTACGCTCTTCCACACACACACACACACACACACATATATATATATATATATATATATATATATATATATATATATATATATATATATATATGGCTTAAGGAAGCCTATAAGCCACCGCCTTGGCTTTTTTTATTATTATACAAGCCTTATGATATATATATACACACAATCCCATATATAATGATGATAATAATATATATGTAACTTAATGTAAATTATAAACCGCCTTTCACTTTCATGTTTTATAATTAATAATAGTAATAATAATACTAGTAATAGTAATGATAATCATGTAATAATAATAATAATAAACGTAATAATAGTAATAATAATAGTAACGTAATAAATATAATAACAACAGTAAATTTATAATACTAGGGAGTAAAATTATATAAACTTATAATACATATAATATTCATGAAAATTATATCCAATGTTTATAATAATAATAATAATAATAATAATAATAATAATAATAATAATAATAATAATAATAATATAGTTTTGATTAAATTCAAATTATTATAAAATTAGTTCAATTACTAATAATAAAAATAATAATTTTTTTTAAAATAAGGAATTCTAATTTTATAAAATAAATTATAACTTATTTATATTTATATTTTATTTTATTTTATTTTATTTTTTTAAAATTGAGGGTTGCTACACATCCTTATTAGTTATTACTAATAATTGTTAAAGTATGGCTCTTTTCTCAAACAGTTTACCTTTTCTATTTTTATTCAACTAACTTTGTTGATTTTTAAATTAAGTGTTACATCTTAAAAGACAATTATAATTAGATAGTATTTTAACATTTTATTATTTGAAATTCAGTTGTTAGTTATATAATTTTTTTTTATCAAAGATAGAAAATTTGAACCCACAACCTCTTAATTGAATATGAAAAAATTATGTTATTTGAGTTATATAATTTAAACAATGCTCTTGATAGAAATGATATTATCTTTTTTCTTTATATATATATATATTATCTTCTATCAAATCGATTTACAGAAACGTGCAATTTAGTTATTCTTTAATCTTCCTCGAATCCTTTTCCCCTAAGAATAATTTATACTACATTTAAGGGATAATTATCTGGATACAATTAATAATAACAAAAATATTTGATAATAAAACAATTAATCAAAAATAATTCATATTTATTTTATTAATATTTATTAATTAATGTTAAAATTAATGAATACTAAATAAGATAAACTTATTTTTTTTATCTCCATAAGATTATCAAATAATAATTAATATATGTGCTCATATAATAAATTGATAAATAATTCTTGCATATTTGTAAAACATACTTAATGGGTATTTTAAAATTAATCAAACTATTATTTAATTTTCGTTCTTAATTAACTATAAGTTGTATGAAAAATTTTTATTAGTAGTAAAAGAACAAAATTTGAATTTTTTATTTAAATTAAATATTTTATTTATTGAAATATGCAACGCGTAAAATACTTATGTTCTTATCCGATAGACTAAAGACTAATCTGTCGCAGGATTTAAACTTTATTTAAGAGATTTGGATCCTCTAAATTTTGAATTTAACTTTAGAGAGTAAAGTATGATCTATTACTATTTATTTTATAGGTAGAATCAAGAGAATACATGAGAAAGAAAATATTTAATGGTGAGAGATTTCATTTTATTCTCTAAAGTGAAAATTTAAATTTTAAAAGATCCAAATTCCTATTTAAGAGTTTATTGTATCGTTGGCTAATAGATTACTGTATACACAAGATGAAATTCGAATTCTTAACACTTACTTAAGCAGACAAACTTAAATGTATTCATTAATATGTATATTGGTAAACAAAATATTTGTTTTATTTATAAATAAAAAAATCCAATAAAAATAATATATTTTAGAAACAATAAAAATGATATTCTATCAACTTTAAATACACATTAAATGTCTGTATTTTGTTTTTCATTATACCATATTATATTGCTGATAATCATTTATGTTATTGTGCATGAAAATTGCTGATTTGAAAAGACAAGCCTTGCATTGTAATTGGCCTAGGCAAAGGAAGAAAAAGGCCAAGTAAAGAGGGGGAATTGAAGAGTGGTGGAAACACATTGCAGTAGAGTCATTACCTCTGAAGCAGGCCTATAAATCAATAATGCTTCATATTTATTTGTGGGGCCTCCACTTTATATATATTTTCAGATGAGAGGTCAAATCCTTGTACAAATCCCCCAAAATAATGTTGCTATTGTGCTGAAATCAAAGTGTCTTGCTAATTCCTTTCATTTAGGATATTTTAGGAGTAAATAATTAAATTAATTTTTGAAAGATTATTTATTTTTTAAATTAATTTTTTAAAAAATCAATTTTAATTAAATTTGTTTTTTAAAAATTTTAAATTAATTATGTTAATTTTTTTGTTAATTTTTTTTGTTAACAGTATTAAAATTTGTTAATGTAGCATATTAAGTGACATTCTAATATACATATAATAAGTTTATGAAATTAGATTATATCAAAATCTAATTGAAGAAAAAACTTGAGTCATTGGAATCTCTCAATTTATGATTTGATTTGGTTTAATTTTATAAACTAATTTATGTTAATAGTCAATTAAAACTACTAAGTGTGTGTTTTAATACTACTTAACTTACAACATCAACAAAATTTAACACCGTTAATCATAAAAGTGACGGAAAGACTAACATGATTAATTTAAAATTATTAAAAAAAATTTGATTAAAAAAATGTTTAAAAATTAATTTAAAAAATGAATAAATTTTTAGGGACTAATTTTACTATTTTTCTTTATTTTAATAGCAACTTGAAAGTTTTTGTCCTTTAATTTGCCATGCCCACCCTCTATCTGTTTTTCCTTTTTTTTTCTTTGTTTATTTTTTAGCAAGTAGTGCTGATGACATATTGACATGTAGTGTAAAAACATAAAGAAGTTAAAGATATTTGAAAAATAATTGGTCATACAACACCTGGATGGCTGATGCTGGATCATAACAATAGAGCAAATTGCGTAAATAAATAAATAAAAAGATGGATCAATTTTATCCGAATGTAATTTTTTAAAATTGTTATATTTTGATCCTATTTAATTTATATAATTTCAAAATTATACGTAAATTATTATAGAATATAAATTTTTTATGAAAATTGACTATTATTATAAACTGCTACATGATATTGATATTTATGTAAAAATTAACTATTATAAAAAACTTTTACAAGATGTAAAGATTTATATAAAAATTAACTATTATTATAAATGGTTAGAGAGTATAACAGTTTATATATCTTTTTTTACTTTTTTTCATTATCTTATCATATCTCTCTAATTTAATATTTATCTTTCTATCATTCTATGATATTATTTATTAAAATAAATATACTAAAAAATAATTTTAATTAATTAAATGTGTAGTATAATAAAAATTTGATTGCTGTTTAAAAATCATGTTAGTGCATAATAATATTTTATAATTATTTTTATAATTTAAGTATTTTATATTTTGCAATTAAAATTAATATTTTAGTAAAATTTTTTAATATTATAAAAAAATTATTGCATAATAATTAATCTTACAAAATAAAAAATATTTTGTATGTATTTATATATTTTTTATTTAAAATTAAAAAGCTACTCTTGCCATTTTTAAAATGTTAAATTGATTTTATTTTGAATTTTTTAACCTATATTTTTAAAAATTATATTTCACACCAAAATTCAGAAACAAAATCAATTTAAAATTTAAAAAAATAACAAGTAAAATTTTTTGTTTTTAAATAAGAAACAAATAAATGCATACAAAATATTTTTTATTTTTAAGATTAATTATTATGCAATAACATTTGTATATATTAAAATATTAATTTTAATTAATATTTAAATTATAAAAATAATTACAAAATATTGTTACACATTCCTCTATTATTTTTTTTAAATAAGAAGCTCAACACAGTAAAGTGGAGCATTTAGAAAGTCCAGAGTTACAATACAAATACTAAACAAAAAAACTGAAGTTATCTCCGACATTGCCATCAACAACTAGACTGAACAAAGCCAACCCACTCTTTGTAGCTCCTAATCGACTTGGTAATAACTTCCGCAACGCATGTTTCTTGATTCTTGAAAATCCTGGCATTCCTTTCCAACCACGTATTCCAAATAATAGCAAAAAAACCAATCAGCCACCTGTTACGTTCGACTTTTCTTACAGGAGCTCCTATCCAACTCTCAAAGTGTTGCTTAATGGTTCCTGGAATAGACCAAAATTTATTATAGGCGTATATCCAAGCACACCACACCTGCCACGTAAACTCACAGACAATGAATAAGTAGAAATCATTCTCAGTTTCTTTTTTACATAAAACACAAATCATATCCCTGTGATCAATAATGCCCAATCCAATCAATCCTTCTTTAGTATTGACCATACCAACTAACACAAACCAGGTGAATAGCTCAACTCTTTGTGGTACTAGTCCTCTTCATATAGATCTAGTGAAACTATAACTCGTAATGTCTTCCGGGAGAGTCTCAGCCTACAAAGCCTGCACAAATGAGTTAGTAGAGTAAACTCCTGATCTATCAAATTTTCATACTATTCTGTCCTCCCTCTCACTTGTTAACCTGACAGATTGTAGAACTCCATGAAGTTGGTTAACTAATTCTAACTCCCATTGGAATAGTACCCTTCTCCAATGAAAGTTCCATATCCACTCCAGCCCATCCCAGAACCTACAATCCCCTATAACAGATCCGACTTGATTTGAAATCGAGAAAAACCTTGGAAATACATCCTGCAACACATCATATGGTAGCCACTTATCTTCCCAGAAACGAATTCTTCTACCATCTTCTAACTCTAATGATAACCCTCTGACCATCTTATCTCTCGCTTGCTGTTCTCTTATCTGCAATTGACAAATGTCCTTCCACGGACCCTTTGTATTAGGAATTTGCTGACAAGAAAGAAGGACATTTGCCTTCAAGTCATTGCAGGAGCACACAATTTTCTTCCATAATGGGCAATTCTCCTTTGAAAACTGCCACCACCACTTGAACAACAACGCTGTATTCCGGAGCACTGCATCGCCCACGCCCAAACCCCCGAAGCGTTTTGGAGCTTGCACAATATCCCACCTTACCAAAGGTACCCCATCCCTTCCGTCCTCATTACTCCACAAGAACCTCCTTCGCAAAGATATAAACTTATCTCTGGGCATCTTATATAAGCTAAGATAGTAAACCGGCATACTATTAAGCACAGATTTGATGAGTACCAACTTACCAGCTTTATTAATCATTTTGGCTTTCCACAGATTAAGTTTCTCTTCTACTTTGTCTATAATAGGTTTCCATGTATTGACCAATTTCGGATTCGATCCCAAAGAAATACCAAGACATTTGACTGGCAACGTTGCTTCCTTACACCCCAATAAGATACACATCCTTTGTGACACTCTCGCTCGCAATTAACCGGAATCCAACTAGATTTATCAAAGTTAATACTCAAGGCAGACATCATCTCAAAACACCGTAGAAGCCGCTTATAATTGCAAATAGTCTCCTCCTTCGGGGGGCAAAAAAGTATTGTGTCATCCGCAAATTGCAAGTGAGACAACTCAATATTATCTTTTCCAACCAACAAAGGAGAGATCCTTCCATGTCTTACTGCCTCTCCTATCATCCTATGAAGGACCTCAACAACAAAAACAAAAAGAAACGGAGAAAGAGGATCCCCTTGTCGTAAGCCCCGTTCCATCTTAAAAGATTTAGAAGGCGAGCCATTTATCAAAAGTGACATAGACGCTGTGCACACACATTTCTTGATCCACCTTCGCCATCTTTGCCCAAAGCCCATTTTCTGAAGTACAATATCCACAAATTTTCATTTGACTCTATCGTAAGCTTTTTGAAAGTCTAATTCGATTATTGCCGATTTCTTCTTTCTTTGCTTCAACCATTGCACAGTTTTGCACGTAATTAAAGCCCCATCATGAATCTTCCTCCCCTGCACAAACGCACTCTGAGTCTCCCCTACTAAGTCAGGTATTACCCTTCTCATTCTCCGCACCAACACCTTTGAAATGACCTTATACACACACCCTACCATGCTAATCGGCTGAAGATCTTTAATCTCCCTTGCTCCCACAAACTTCGGAGCCAGAGCCACCCATGTAACATTAGAATCTCTTGGTACCGTAGCTGACTGGAAGAAATCCATGACAGCTGCAGTAAACTCAGTACCAATTTTCCCCCAACACTTCTTTATGAAGTTCATATTGTAGCCATCACAGCCAGGGGCCTTAGACGACTCGCAATCCCAAACTGATTCTTTTATTTCGTTAGCTGAAGGCATCCTCTTTAAGTCTGTAGCATCCTCTTCCTGTATCTTGTTAACTAGACCATCCCGAATACCTACCAAAGGTGACGCTTCCTGATTATACAAGTTCTTGTAAAAATCTCTTATTGCACTCTTTATCCTGGCTTAATTCCTCACCAATCTACCACTTATCACCAACGCATCAATCCGATTATTTCTTCTTCTTGCTGAGGCTAAATTATGAAAATATCTAGTGTTCTTATCCATGTACTTAGCATGTCGGGACCTTGACATCTGCTTCCAATGGATTTCCTTCCTGATATACCAACGCTTATAGAAGCTAACTAGAGCTCTCCTTCTTGCCTCCATAGTCCTATCATAAACTCCATCACTAGCCAAATCATCCAACTTCTTGATTTCATCTTCCAACTGTTGTACCTTCAAATCAATATCACCAAACTTCTCCTTGTGCCATCTACTCAAAGGTATCGTCAAAGCCTTCAACTTTTTAGTAAATTGAACCTCACCTAGACCCCTCCATTCCTCCTTCACCATTCTGAGAAAACCGTCATGTGTGAACCAAGAATTCAGACTTCGAAATGGCCTCAACCCTTCTCTTAATCTACTATCTTCCACTATCAAAGGACAATGATCAGATAAACCTCTTGGCCCACCTTTAAGCCGTATCTCAGGAAACTGTTCAAGCCATTCCAGGCTAACAAAGACTCTATCAATGCGACTGCAAGATTGGCCTCTAAACCATGTAAATTTGCGATCATTCAGTTCTAAATCCACTAACTCCATATCCCAGATCCAGTCTCTAAAATCTTCCGCTGATGCTGTTAAAGCATTAGCTCCTTTTCTTTCATCTACTCTCACAATCTCATTAAAATCACCCATATAACAAATGGGGACCTGGCATACTCCAGTAATAAAACTCAACTCCTCCCACACAGTTAGCTTCTCCTCCCTGACATGCGGACCATATACCAAACAAAACGCACAATGAAAATTATTGCTCATCAACACCCCTTCTACACACAACCACCTCTCTCCTTTATAACATTTACTCAACTTAAAAATTATTTTGTCCCACATTAACAATAGACCTCCAGAAGCCCCTTCGGAACCCACATATTCCCAATCCACCGCATCATTTCCCCAAATTTGCACAACGTCAAACTTAGTAACTTCATTCTTTTTTGTCTCTATCAAGCCTAGTATATTTACATTATTTTTTCTCTTAAAATTTTTAACCATACCCACTTTTCCAACACCCCCAATATCCCTCACATTCCAAAAACTATAATCATTTAAGCACATTATTACACACCTTATTCCGATTTTTAGGCCGGCTCCTTCTTGCTTTCTCCTTTTACTTTGCTTGCCTTCGTTTCTGTACAAGCACTTCATTCTGAGGTTGAAGAGCTGCCATTATGTCGTCTTCCTCATCATATGGGATAGCCCCTGATTCCATTGCCAAGGCCCAAGCAACTCTGTTTTCAATCAAGTCTTCATCCTAGCTTTTTATTTGCCTCACAATATTCTGATCACTGATTACATCATTTTCAAAATTTCCAACATCCTCCAAGTTTCTGACCGCCCCATCGGCTTCAAAGTATGTTCTCTCTCTCTCTCAGAGTATCCTCACCCCCTGAATCTGCTTTCTCTACTCCATCATCCCTTACCAATCTTGTAACGATGTTCTTATTTACACTCCCGTCCAGACTTTCGTGAACCGTATGTGATATGGCATTAGTTTCATTCAAGCTCCCTATTATTCTTTCCCCTTCTTCCCCATCCAATAGATTGTCGCTATCTATCACAGAGTTGTTGACCGCATGAAGCATCCCCGCACAAGAGAAATCATTCATCCCTACGCTATTTACCTTTATTACCATAGAGGTTTTCACTGTTGGCACTAGTTTGTGCCTTCCAACACCATCATGCTCCTTCACGATACCGCCAATGTCAAACTCATCATTCACCGTGACCGCAACGCTTTCCAAGCATTTCCGCTGGCACCACCGCTGACCTTCTGCCGGCCAACTTCTATCTCTACCACTCCTCCACCATATTCCGCGTCGTTATTATGATTCACGTTATCCACCACAGCTGCGTGATACCCAACACCCTCCTCCCTTATCACTGTCCAATGCATCTCATCCCCTGCACCACCACCCGCAGCGGGTGCCAAGAATTCCTTGTGAAAGCGCAGTATGATAAAAGTCACCGTCGCACCTTACGGTAGCAAGACTGTGATTAATTCCAATCCCCTTCCCATCCCCAGGCGGTACCATGCTTCTACACTGGAGTACATCCCATGTTCCACATCTGGGTTGGGTTACTCGACCCGCACATCCTCCAAGATCAGTTTCTGTTGCTTTTTTTAAATTTACCAAAATTTTCGTACGCCATTCATCCAGTTCTTCGAGGGTAATGACCCTTCTATCCATTTTCTGTTTGTCTGCCAGTTCCTGTGTCACCATCTCCATTGCCATGTCCCACCCCATCTATAATGGTATCTCCCATGATTTAGCACGGAAGCCAACTTCCAACTCTTTGCTGTATTCTACTCTACTTGCCTCTCCTGTTTGCTTCACGCTGTTCAAACTAGCCACGGTCACTTGGTGGTTCCCATAGCCAATTAAACTCTTCTGAAGATATCTAGTATTAGCTGCATTTTCTGTAACATATTTTGCCTTATCATCAAACTATATCCGATACTTAGCCTCTCCCACAAAGATCTCTTTACCCCGCAATCGCATTCGGTTCATCTCCTGTATTGCTTTGAGTGCCCCTCCCTTCGTAGTATACCTTATGAAAGCAAATAAGTAGATCCGTCTGTTCTTCTGCTTACGAGACAAATATATGTCGTTGATACTCTTTTTCCAAACGTTGATACTCTTCTCGATTCTAAATTCGCAGATCTTTATCAATCTGTGAGTGCCTAACTCTATCCCATCCTGTGTTTTTCCACCGTGCTTGCCCTCCCTCTCGTGCTCTCATACTCTCAGGGGTACCAACAGAATACCTACGGAGTACCTACGGAGTTACTCTCTCTCTAAACCCTAACCCTTATTCAGTTTAGTGTCCACATTCCTCTATTATTTAATTGAACAGTAAAATAATAATGATAATTTTTAAACACCAATCAAATTCTTATTATACCAAAGGATTAACAAATTAAAATTAATTTTTAGAATATTCATTTAAATAAAATACGTCATAAAATGATAGATAAATAGATATTAAATTAGAGATAGTATAAGGTAGAATTTGTTTGGGTGAACTTTTAAAAAAATATATTTTTGAGCTCTCATTTTTTAAAAGATTTTATAGAAAAGTAAAATTAATTTTATATTTGGATATTTCATGCAAAAAGATCATTTTATCTATCACATATGTTTGGGTATAATAATATAAAAGTACTTTTTTGTTTATTTATTATGTAAAAAATATTTTTTAAAAAATTAATCTTTTAAAAAAGATTTAAATTATATCTTCTCAATTTTTTCTATTTTTCTAGTCCATTTATTTTTACTACTAAAAATTTATTAAACATGCTAAAAAAATAAAAAAATTTAGCTTGCTCTTGAACTGATTTTGGATTTGGACCGTTGAAAAGGATTGTAGAACGGTTTAGTTAGGACCCGAACCGGGTGGCAAAGTCCAAGTTTTAGGGAAGGTCCTGCCAAAATTTCTATAAAAAATCCTAGACTTTGTTTGAAAAGTTATTTAGAAAGGTTTGGATTTGAGAAATTGTATTATTTGATTTATTAAGAAAATACTTATGTTTTCAAGCATAATTTATTTAAGAAAACTACGTGTCTTGAGTTCGACTTATTTAAAAATAAATTATTTTATCATTTGAACCATTAAAGGAAAGAATTAGGTTCTAATATTGATTTTAATATAAAAAGGGCTTTTGCTCTTGGTTGGACTTAAAGATTTTCGTTCAGAGGAGCTTTTAGTAATTTTAAAGAAAATTAGACTTTGGATTGAATAATTACGTTTGAGACATTTTGGAAGAGGTTAGAGGATTGGTTTCAAGAAGAAATCTGAAAGTGATTTGATTCAAATGGATTGGTTCCGTTCCAAGTGAATTGATTTTTAGATTGGGTTGGAACTTGTAATTTTGTATGACTCGGTTTTATAATAAATTCAGTTTTTATTTACTTGAACCAAGAATTTATGATTTTAAGAGTTTCAATGAGTTTTTAAGGAATTGAGATAGGTTGTCCTTCCCTAAAGATTTGAGACTCTGCCGAGGGACTTTTGTTATAAAATCCCGTTGTTGGATGGATGATTTTGAATATTTCAAAATGAATCTTTAACTTACCATAGTTTTGGAAGTTTTGGAAAGAGGATGCCGATGATGGATTTGTTTTTAAAAAGGGAACTTACTTTGAGTAAAAGTGACTTATGAGTCTGGGATGATTTGAGAAATGAGATCTTTAAAGCCAAGACTGAAAAAAGTTGAAATTTGATTTCAAAGTGAAGTGAATTGAGAAAAAGTGATTTATGACTTAAATGATGATTTTATGAATTTGATGATGTTGGATGGTGGAAGTGCTATTTGTTATGAGCCGGAATGGCTATGTATGATAATGAATTATGGCTGATTACGAAATATGTTATGAGCCGGATGGCTGACTATGAATTGTGAATCTAAGCCAGATGGCTGAGATGAAAGTTGACTTATGGCTGAGAATAAATGCATATATGTTGAGTTATTGATAATGTGATTGTTGCACTTCCAATTATCTGAGATACGAGTTTCCCTGGGTAGTAGCAGTGGCTAGCCACCACATGCTCCAGGTTGAGACTCGATACTCTGCTGATCCTATGTCGTAAGTGTGGCCGGATACTGTGAAAGTTCCGGATGAGCTCGCCCCCCGTGGATAAACACCAGTGTGGGTATTGTATGATTATGGGTATGATCATGTTTATGATTGAGAATAACTCGAGTTGGGGATGCACGACAGAGGGACAGTCCAATGGTTAGCTACCAAGACTTGTCGGGTTGGTGACATAAGTGACAGATGATATCATCAGCCACTAGGACAGGTATGCATCATATGCATCTATGTGATATTATTTGAGTGTGCATATTGTACTTGGTTTGTCTTTGTGATTACTTGTGATTAACTGCTAATTGTTTTACTTGCATTAACTGTTTGTGTGCTTGAACTTTCCTATTTGTGTTTGCGATTGAGACTCTATTGGACTCTAGTGATTGGTTGTTGTTTGGGTTGTTTAGGCTTAGAGCCATGGTTGATCATGAGGTGGGCCGAAGGCCATGTCAGGTTGATATTTCTGGTTTGGAAAAGTATGAAAGGCTAATTTAGTTCAGCATAGATAAACATTTTGAAAGGCTTTTGAATTTTATTTTTACATGAACAGTTTTCTCTTTCAGGAAAGATTTCACATTTTTCTTGATAGTAAACCTTTGCTTTTGAAAAGATGCATAAGGCGGTTATTAATCACTGAAATGATTTTATCTCGCATATCCTATTATAGTAATTCTCAAAAAACCTCTACTGAGAACCCTTTCGAGAATGATGTTCTCACCCCCCTACAAATTTCCCTTTCAGGATATGGACGCAGAAGTCACAAAGAGTTTAACTAGTTGTTGTCGTGATGTTTTGTATTGTTTTGGTTATTGCTTATTGTTCCCTCGCCTTTATCTTTATACATTCTATAAGAGGGATAGGAATTGTATTGGTTAATGCTTGTAAAGCTTTTTAATATATATATATATTTATATATATATATGTGTGTGTGTCCTTGTGAGTTTTTGTAAGTTGTATTGTATGTATGGATGTACGTTACATAAAAAAAGTGTTTTGGAGCGGCATTGCGGTTTGAAGTTTTAAACAAGCTCATATTTTAGTATTAAATAGTATTAGAGTCGTCATAATATCCGAGTTATCAGAGCTGCGCAGCCGGAAGCGTGAGCTTTGATAGTTAGGGAGTTACATTATGGTATTAGAGCGGTCTTTCCTGTAGAGCCTAAGGAATGGACCGACTATGCATGCAACTGAGCGTTTGTCATGTGATGAGCGGATAATTGATACGCTTTTTGGCATTATTTTTAAGTAGTTTTTAGTAAGATCTAGCTATTTTTAGGGATGTTTTCATTAGTTTTTATGCTAAATTCATATTTCTGGACTTTACTATGCGTTTGTGTGTTTTTCTGTGATTTCAGGTATTTTCTGGCTGAAATTGAGGGACCTGAGCAAAACTCTGATAAAAGGCTGACAAAGGACTGTTGATGCTGTTGGATTCTGACCTCCCTACACTCGAAATGGATTTTCTGGAGCTACAAAACTTCAAATGGCGCACTCTCAATGGCATTGGAAATTAGACATCCAGAGCTTTCTAAAAATATATAATAGTGCATACTTTATTTGAGATTAGATGATGCAAACTGGCGCTCAACGCCAGTTTCATGCTGCATTCTGGAGTCAAACGCCAGAAACACGTCACAAACCAGAGTTAAACACCAAAAACACGTTACAACATGGCGTTTAACTCCAAAAGAAGCCTCTGCACGTGTAAAACTCAAGCTCAGCCCAAGCACATACCAAGTGGACCCCGGAAGTGAATTTCTGCATCAATTACCTATTTCTGTAAACCTTAGTAGCTAGTCTAGTATAAATAGAAGATTTTACTATTGTATTAGACATCTTGGTTTTTGTCTTTTATCTTAAATCCATCTTTGGATGTTTGGTTCTTAGACTTTGGGGGCTGGCCATTTGGCCATGTCTGAACCTTGATCACTTATGTATTTTCAACGGTGGAGTTTCTATACACCATAGATTAAGGGTGTGGAGCTCTGCTGTACCTCAAGTTTTAATGCAATTCCTACTATTTTCTATTCAATTCGGTTTATTCCTGTTCTAAGATATTCGTTGCACTTCAACATGATGAATGTGATGATCCGTGACACTCATCATTATTCTCACCTATGAACGCGTGACTGACAACCACATCCGTTCTACCTTAAACCGAACGCATATCTCTTGGATTCCTTAATCAGAATCTTCGTGGTATAAGCTAGAATTGTTGGTGGCATTCATGAGAATCCGGAAAGTCTAAACCTTGTCTGTGGTATTCCGAGTAGGATTCAGGGATTGAATGACTGTGACGAGTTTCAAACTCGCGATTGTTAGGCGTGATGACAAACGCAAAAGAATTAATAGATTCTATTCCGGCATGATCGAGAACCGACAGATGATTAGTCGTGCTGTGACAAGAGCATTTGGACCTTTTTCACTGAGAGGATGGGATGTAGCCATTGACGACGGTGATGCCCTACATACAGCTCGCCATGGAAATGAGTAAGAAGGATTAAAGGAAGGCAGTAGGAAAGCAGAGATCCAACATGGACAAAGCATCTCCATACACTTGTCTGAAATTCTCACCAATGATTTACATAAGTATTTCTATCTTTATTTTCTGTTTATTTATTATTATTATTCGAAAATTCCATAACCATTTATTATCCGCTTAACTGAGATTTACAAGATGACCATAGCTTGCTTCATACCAACAATCTCCGTGGGATCGACACTTACTCACGTAAGGTTTATTACTTGGACGACCCAGTGCACTTGCTGGTTAGTTGTGCGAAGTTGTGAAGAAAGTGCTGAGTTAATAGATGCGCACACCAAGTTTAATGCCATTGTTAGAGATCACAATTTTATAATGGAGAGGACAGGGAATCATTGAGGTACAGCCTACCATATTCTTATTACAAATGGTAGACATGTCAGTAAGACAAGCTTATGGATTGGTAGAGGACGTGCTAGTGAAGGTTAAAGGCCTTTACATCCCTACTGATTTCATAATCTTAGACACTAGGAAGGAGGAGGATGAATGCATCATCCTTGGAAGACCTTTCCTAGCCACAACAGGAGCTATAATAGATGTTAACAGAGGAGAATTAGTCCTTTAATTAAATGGGGACAGAGTCAAACAAAGCCCCCACAATCAAACTCTAAGTTTGGTGTTGGGAGGCCACAGCCAAACTCCAAGTTTGGTATTGAATCCCCACATCCAAACTCTAAGTTTGGTGTTGGGAGTCTACAACATTGAGCTGATCACCTGTGAGGCTCTATGAGAGCCCACTGTTAAGATATTGACATTAAAGAAGTGCTCATTGGGAGACAACCCAATTTTTATTTATCTAATTTTATTTTTCTTTTATTGTTCTTTTATGTTTTATTAGGTTCATGATCATGTGGATTCACAAAATAAATACTAAAATTAAAAATAGAATAAAAAACAGTAGAAGAAAAAACACACCCTGGAGGAAGGGCTTACTGGCGTTTAAACGCCAGTAAGGAGCATCTGGCTGGCGTTCAACGCCAGAACAGAGCATGGATCTGGTGTTGAATGCCAGAAACAAGCAGCATCCTGATGTTTAAATGCCAGGAATACACCCTGAGGAGAGCTTGCGCTGAACGCCAGAAACAAGCATGGAACTGGCGTTCAACGCCAGAAACATGCTGCAAATGGGCGTTGAACGCCCAAAACAAGCATAGAGCTGGCGTTTAACGCTAGAAACAAGCATCAATCTGGCGTTAAATGCCAGGATTGCATAGAGATGATGTTTTACACGCCTAATTGGTGCAAGGATGTTAAATCCTTGACACCTCAGGATCTGTGGACCCCACAGGATCACCTCAGGATCTGTGGACCCCACAGGATCTCCACCTACCTCAACTCACCTTCTCTCCTCTTCACACAATCCAATAACACTCTTTCCCAAAAATCCTTTACCAATCACCTCAATCTCTCTTCCCCATCACCTCTTCACCACTCACATCCATCCACTCTTCCCCATAAATCCCACTTACCTTCAAATTCAAAATCCCTTTCCCACCCAGACCCACCCAATATGGCCGAACCTTAACCCCTCTCCCTCCACTATATAAACCCCTCCATTATTCTTCATTTTTACACAACACAACCCTCTCTTCTCCTCCTTGGCCGAAACACAACCCTCTCTCCCTCTCCTCCATATCTTCTTCTTCTTCTTCTATTCTTTCTTCTCTTGCTCGAGGGTGAGCAATATTCTAAGTTTGGTGTGGTAAAAGCATAGCTTTTTTGTTTTTCCATAACCACTTATGGCACCTAAGGCTGGGGAAACATCTAGAAAAGAGAAAGGAAAGACAAAAGCTTCCACCTCCGAGTCATGGGAGATGGAGAGATTCACCTCCAAAGCCCATCAAGACCACTTCTATGAAATTGTGGCCAAGAAGAAGGTGATCCCCGAGATCCCTTTCAAACTCAAGAAAAATGAGTATTCGAAAATCCGATATGAGATCCAAAGAAGAGGTTGGGAAGTTCTGACCAACCCCATTCAACGAGTCGGAATCCTAATGGTTCAAGAGTTCTATGCCAATGCATGGATCACTAGGGACCATGATCAAAGTATGAACCCGAACTCAAAGAATTATCTTACAATGGTTTGGGAGAAATACTTAGATTTCAGTCCAGAAAATGTGAGGTTGGCGTTCAACTTGCCCATGATGCAAGGAGATGCACGCCCCTACACTAGAAGGGTCAACTTTGATCAAAGGTTGGACCAAGTCCTTATGGACATATGTGTGGAAGGAGCTCAATAGAAAAGATACTCCAAAGGCAAGCCGGTTCAATTAAGAAGACTGGATCTCAAGTCCGTAGCTAGAGGATGGTTGGAGTTCATCCAACGCTCTATCATCCCCACTAGCAACCGATCCAAAGTTACTGTGGATCGGGCCATCATGATCCATAGAATCATGATTGGAGAGGAAGTAGAAGTTCATGAAGTCATCTCCCTTGAATTCTACAAAATAGCCGAAAAGCCCTCTACGTTAGCAAGGCTAGCTTTTCCTCGTCTTATTTTCCATCTATGCTACTCAGCTGGAGTTGTTATAGAAGGAGACATCCTCATTGAAGAGGACAAGTCCATCACAAAGAAGAGGATGGAGCAAACAAGAGAGCCCACTCATAGATCCCAAGAGACGCATGAGGAAGCTCATCACCAAGGAATCCCGGAGATGCCTCAAGGGATGCACTTTTCTCTCAACAACTATTGGGAACAACTCAACACTTCTCTAGAAGACTTGAGTTATAACATAAACCAACTAAGGGTGGAACACCAAGAGCACTCCATCATTCTCCATGAGATTAGAGAAGATCAAAGAGCAATGAGGGAGGAGCAACAAAGGCAAGGAAGAGACATAGAAGAGCTCAAGGACATCATTGGTCCTTCAAGGAGAAGGCGCCACCATCACTAAGGTGGACTCATTCCTTGTTATTGATTCTCTATTTTTCGGTTTTTATGCTTAATGTTTATCTATGTTTGTGTCTTTCCTACATGATCATTAGTATTTAGTAACTATGTCTTAAGGCTATGAATAATTCCATGAATCCTTCACCTCTCTTAAATGAAAAATGTTTCTAATTCAAAAGAACAAGCAGTACATGAGTCTCGAATTTATCCTTGAAATTAGTTTAATTATATTGATGTGGTGACAATACTTTTGTTTTATGAATGAATGCTTGAACAGTGCATATTTTTTATCTTGTTGTTTATGAATGTTAAAATTGTTGGGTCTTGAAAGAATGATGAATAAGAGAAATGTTATTGATGATCTGAAAAATCATAAAATTGATTCTTGAAGTAAGAAAAAGCAGTGAAGAACAAAGCTTGCGAAAAAAATAGAAAGAAAAAGAAAAAGCAAGCAGAAAAAGCCAATAGCCCTTAAAACCAAAAGGCAAGGGTAAAAAGGATCCAAGGCTTTGAGCATCAATGGATAGGAGGGCCCAAGGAAGTAATCCAGGCCTAAGCGGCTAAATCAAGCTGTCCCTAACCATGTGCTTGTGGCATGCAGGTCCAAGTGAAAAGCTTGAGACTGAGTGGTTAAATTCATGATCCAAAGCAAAAAGAGTGTGCTTAAGAGCTCTGGACACCTCAAACTGGGGACTTTAGCAAAGCTGAGTCACAATCTGAAAAGGTTCACCCAGTCATGTGTCTATGGCATTTATGTATCTAGTGGTAATACTGGAAAACAAAGTGCTTAGGGCCACGGCCAAGACTCATAAAAGTAGCTGTGTTCAAGAATCAACATACTTAACTAGGAGAATTAGTAACACTATCTGAATTCTGAGTTTCTATAGATGCCAATCATTCTAAACTTCAAAGGATAAAGTGAGATGCCAAAACTGTTCAAAGGCAAAAAGCTACAAGTCCCGCTCATCTAATTAGAACTAATATTCATTGATATTTTGGGATTTATAGTATATTCTCTTCCTTTTATCCTATTTGATTTTCAGTTGCTTGGGGACAAGCAACAATTTAAGTTTGGTGTTGTGATGAACGGATAATTTATACGCTTTTTGGCATTATTTTTAGGTAGTTTTTAGTAGGATCTAGCTACTTTTAGGGATGTTTTCATTAGTTTTTATGATAAATTCACATTTCTGGAATTTACTATGAGTTTGTGTGTTTTTCTGTAATTTTAGGTATTTTCTGGCTGAAATTGAGGGACCTGAGCAAAACTCTGATAAAAGGCTGATAAAGGACTGCTGATGCTGTTGGATTCTGACCTCCCTGCACTCGAAATAGATTTTCTAGAGCAACAAAACTCCAAATGGTGCACTCTTAACAGCGTTTGAAAGTAGACATCTAGAGCTTTCCATCAATATATAATAGTCTATACTTTATTCAAGATTAGATGATGCAAACTGGCGCTCAACGCCAGTTCCATGCTGCATTCTGGAGTCAAACGCCAGAAACACGTCACAAACCAGAGTTAAACGCCAAAAACACGTTACAACTTGGAGTTTAACTCCAAAAAATCCTCTGCACGTGTAAAGCTCAAGCTCAGCCCAAGCACACACCAAGTGGGCCCCAGAAGTGGATTTCTGCATCAACTACCTATTTCTGTAAACCCTAGTAGCTAGTCTAGTATAAATAGGACATTTTACTATTGTATTAGACATCTTAGTTTTCGTCTTTTATCTTAAATCCATCTTTGGACGTTTGGTTCTTAGACTTTGGGGGCTGGCCATTCGGTCATGCCTGAACCTTGATCACTTATGTATTTTCAACAGTGGAGTTTCTACACACCATAGATTAAGGGTGTGGAGCTCTGTTGTACCTCGAGTTTTAATGCAATTCCTACTATTTTCTATTCAATTCGGTTTATTCCTGTTCTAAGATATTCGTTGCACTTCAACATGATGAATGTGATGATCCGTGACACTCATCATCATTCTCACCTATGAACGCGTGATTGACAACCACATCTGTTCTACCTTAGACCGAACGCATATCTCTTGGATTCCTTAATCAGAATCTTCGTGGTATAAGCTAGAATTGTTGGCAGCATTCATGAGAATCCGTAAAGTCTAAACCTTGTCTGTGATATTCTGAGTAGGATTCAAGGATTGAATGACTGTGACGAGCTTCAAACTTGCAATTGTTGGGCGTTATGACAAACGCAAAAGAATCAATGGATTCTATT